>NW_010420450.1:34318-57820 GCF_000710305.1 Buceros rhinoceros silvestris | reverse complement strand
ATCAATGTAACATTGTATTCCAATTCAACCCCCCCCTTCTTCAGGTTCCCCCCCCCCCCCCCCCCCCCACTTTCCTCCCACTTTCCTCCCACTTTTAATTTTGTTTTTAATTTTCTGCAGGAAATCTGTGTCTTTTGGTGTTTTTAAATACCTAAAATCCTAGTGAAGAATTTCTTATGATAAATGCATATGCTATATTTTTATTGCATGCTGCCTTCTGTATGTTTTTCCAGATACTATATATCAATGATGCTTTATCTTATCTGAATTGCTTGATAGCTGATTCTTCCTGGTGTCTCCTTCAGGATATGTTCAAATTGCACAATATATATTTTTAAAAAGATCCCATGTAATTCATGGGTCTACAAACCCTGCAATACAATTACCTAAATTACCAGTGCATATTGTAAGTGCTCCTTGTGGCTAATCATTCTGTCCTCAGTGAACTGCCTGACTTGCCAGTGGCTTATTCTCTGTAATGGCACTGTTCAGTCTCTGTCCTCTAAACCAACATCTGTGAGCAGAGTCATTAATTCCAATACAAGTTATGATATAACTTAAGTCTGTACCATTTTTAATTGTATCGATTTAAATAGCTGTTGATTGTATTGCAGAGAGGTATAGTACACCGTATTTCCCAGGTAGCTTAGTTTCAAAACAAAATTTTTAAGTGAGCACTCATTCTGCATTTTAACGAGTGAGGTAAAAACATAATGAATAGAGAAAGCAAATACTTAGAAAAACAGTTCATTGTAAGATGCCTATGTGCATATTTAAAATAGTGCCATGAACACTCACAGCAGCTAAAGTGAAGGAGTGGTATTCTTAGGTAGGTGTAGGGGGCATTCTTAAATAATTATTTAACCTAATCTATTCTGAATTTTATTAGCAACATAAACTTCAAACACACATTTTAAAAATTGCAGTTAAAATATACAGTATATCCAACATATATAGCTACAGATATTTGTTTACATAATACAGATACTAATTACGCCGACTTGACATATAAAAAAAAATTCAAACTAAAAAATTAATGTCTCCTTCAAACCACTTAATAAAATTAGCCAAAAAATGCATTGCAAATACAAATTGAAATACAAGATGATGCTTTTATTTGAAATAAAGAAAAAGAGCTGTGTTAATTAAGTTAAGCTTATTTTTCACTGTCTGTGTCTGTGTTGTAGGGAAGCAAAGAATTTTCTGTATAATAGAATGAAAATTATACCTGTCATGTCTAAAGGAAAGAAAAGTTTTACCCCCTTGTATAATGCCTTTGCTTTTAAGGAACCTGAGGCAAAGATATTTGCCTAAAGACACAGAGGCTTGAGCATCAAATCTAAGGAAATAACTCAGCACACCATGACTCCCACGCCAGGGCCCAGGATGTGATTCTTGACCTTTCCTTCAAAAAGCCATGTTTTTAAAGTGTCTTCTGTGTTTTGATGATGACATTGAAGGCAGGCACACAGCTCTCTGAGCTCAGGTAGATTCATTTCTGGAAATGAATGGTGGAAGATTGGTGGTGGAAGGGTTGGAACATTTCTTCTTGGAATTAGGATGTATGTTTTTAACTGGAGGTGTTTTCATTCAAATTGAAACAAGAAAGTTTCACTGAAGGATGAGAAGCAGAATTTACTGGAGTAAAACCTAGAGCAGTGAGATCATAATCAGTTTCATCAGTTTGTCTTAAAAATGGCGTCTTCACGATAGAGGAAAAAACCATACAAAACATTGTCTTATTAAAATCCACTAATTTTAGGTAACGTTTTTGTAGAAAAAGTTATCAAGCGCAGTTAAAATAGAGACAGATTGAGAAAGTGTAAAGCCAGAAGAAGCAAAGACGGAAAGTATTAGCTCTTCGAAAATGACAAGTCAATGTACTTGGGTTGGAAGATGATGGAAGAAAGAGCATTAAGGAAAGGTCCTCAGAATAGACAAAAATTAGGGTCCTACTACTCTGGACCACGGAAGACATGCACCTGCAGTACCTTCTGTAAAAGATTTTGGCTGTTCTAGATTGCTACCTCTCTCTAGTGCCAAAACCCTTCTTAGAGCACTTCTAAAGTTTGTAAATAATACTTCATGAGGTAAGCTGTTAGAACAATCTCAAGGCACCTGAACACCCCAATCTCACTGAAGAGCTGTAGCAAGAGCAATCAGTCCACCCAGAAGAGTCAACAGTCCACCAGAGAGTCTCGTTTGCCTGTGGGAGAACAGCAAAGCAGACACTCAGAGCTCCCTACAGTTCAACTGATTGCCTGGATTATGAGGCTACTGGCTGCTCCAAAGTCGTTACTTTCTCTTCAGCCTCCTTTGTCCTGATGTGGATTGGGACTTTTTGGAACCTCAGAACATTATGAGAGACCCTGTGCCAAGTCTCAAGACTAGCGAAGAAGAACATAATCTTCGGTTTTACTAAAGGAGACCTCTTGCTGCACCAGTTCACTGAGTGATTCCTAGGGTATAGGAAGATATCTTCTGATCAGTAAGGTGCAACTAAAAAAACTGTGACCCAAACTAATATTTTAAATTGGTCCTTCAGAACACGAAAAGGTAGATGTACTTCACCAGAGAGACTTTTCTGTATGGATTATGGCTTTTTTATGTTACATGCTGAAATAAGTCTCTTGAAGATAAAAGACATAAATGTAAAAACAAGTCCATAACAGATAAAATATAATGTTGAATTCTAAGTATAATGATGAGCACTCCTGATGCCCCTTATATATTTAAAATTGCCATTCAGTTGCAATGAATGTAATTCATGCTATTTTTCCAAAGTATAATCCCACAAGGGTTTTGACCAAACAAAAATGCTCTAATGACTGCAAATGGTTCAAATATTCTGTCCAGTGAGTTGAAGTTAAGTGATAAAAGTTTCCATGTTAAAAGAAATAATAAGTGGAATTTCACACATATTATAGTAATCGTGAAGCATCCAATTTACATAGAAATAATGTAAAAGATTTCTGACCATGATGGTTTAAGTGAATCATTACATGCATCGCTGATACATTTAGAAAACTGCAGCATGCCAGGTATGTTTCTTTTAGCATAATAAGTCTTGTAATGGAGCCTTTAAAAGCCTTAAATGTATAGTTAGATTAACCTTTCTGTTTGGATTAAAAAAAAGGAAGAAGAGGAAAAAGAAGAAGAAGAAGAAAACAGAAAATCATTAAATAGCCAATTAAACCAACATTCATTTCCCTTTCCAAGTTAGCACAGTTTCTTTAGGCTGTCCTTCTTTCTGAGAAACATTATGTTATTTACACTGCGCTCACATTTAAATAGTTTTGCGTTGTTAATGTATTTTAGTTCCATAGGAGTTTGCTCCTCCTCTCTGGATCAGTTACAGTTCACAGCAGTACTGAGGTACCCAAGATCAGGTGGCATTCCCAAGTAGCTCTTTTGCTCAGACTGATACTAGAATACAGCTGTGGGATCCAAGGACTTGGATTTCAGGTGGAGAAAGCCCTTCACCTATACAGCGACACCACCTGTGCTATAGGGAAACAAGACCAAAGTAGTAAGTTGTTGTGAGTCTGTCTTCAGGAGCTGTCTCCTAAAGGTGCCCAAACAAATTTTCAGCAAAATGCGTGGGGAAAGTACCTTGCCTGGGAAAAGTTAAAGCGCTAAAATTTGTTAATGGTGTTGTATATATTTGCAGGTTTTTCAAAATTATTGGTGCTGCTCTTGTCTTTTCAACACCATCTTTTCAGTTTTAGACTCTACCTTTGTATGGGATTTTTTAGAATGAAAAAGATTTTTCTAGTGATATGGAAGGTGTGCTGAAAACAGTAATTGAAACAAATCAATCAGTTCCATATCCCAGACAAGTGCATTTTTATCATCATCAATGCAGAGCCCAGAAAACCGTCTTAAATTACATGTGAAGAAATTTGACCATCACATTGGCAGTCCGTGAAAATCAGACCTCTCTCCCAGGCTGCTTCACCCCTATTTGGTTTTTTCTCTTGTGTGGTCTGTGATTATCACACCATTTGTCTTTTCTGTTTCCTTCAGACCTCAAGGGAATGCAAAATAATACATATCCCAGAAACAGATTTGGATTGAATTTGATTCTTTCCAACAGAGAGTTCAAACAGCTAAAGAGGGTCACAGAATCAATATGCTCAAAAAACATGGGCATTTCAGAGAAAACCTCAGTCAGGATACAAGGGGGAAAAGCAGCTGTTCTCCCCTCTTCACCCTCACCCTTCCACTGTTGCTGCTGCCCTCCTCTTTTCCATTTCCCTCCCTTTCGGAAGCTGCTTTCCATTCTCCTCCTCTTCTTTTTTTTTTCGTGTACCCCTCCTCCTACAGCTAACCCTCTCCCTTGCTGGCTGCTGCTCTTTCCCAATGCTGATTCCTTCCACTGCCTCCACCACAAGGCTTGTGTAGCTCTACACGCTGATTTGCAGGCATGAGATCACAGATGGACTTTAGATGTAAAAGTCATCCATTCACTGAAAAAAGCCCCAATCTGACTACTTTCCATGATACCTTGTACTTTTAAGAGGTAAATTTTCAGCATGGTAGAGAGGCAATATAAATGGACATTAATTACAGCAAATTCAAGACCCTGAAATGTGACAGATTTTGAATATTTCCAAACAAATACAGGAAAAAAAAATCCCCCACCTCAAACTTTTATTGTAACAGGTAAGTGTACAAGTGATTCAGTCCAAAGTTGTTTACTCTGGGTGTAAAGCAGTGATGCCTCCTTCAAATTACCTGTATCACAAATAAAACCTATAAAATGCAACAGAAAATTTATGACAATTTCTTTTTAGCATTCATTAACAGACAGTAGCAATATTCATTTAACTGCTGTTATATTGGCTTTTCTTTGTTAGTGATGTAATTTGTGTCAATTCCTACTGAATATGTTCCACATACTACGTTAGAAAAGCAGAAGCCTTCACAGTATCCCCTCTACCTTCAAGAAGCATCAGGTCAAACTTATCATTTGCCAGCACCAAAAAGGGTGTGGAGGAGACCACAAAGCAAAACAATATGCGGGCTTGAAGACTTCTAGTCCCAGAGTATCCTGTACTGCCATGGGCATACTACAGCATGGAATTACAGCTAGAGCTTCTCCTCCTGGAGTCACTGCAGATGAGATACAGCTGACAAACGTAGACCTCCTGTGAGATCCATCTCAGCCTCCAATTGCCATTCCACAAAGGCACAGATCACCTGCAGGAGCCAAGTTACATCTGACAGCCTACTGCAAATACCTTGTCCTGAATACATAATATTAGAGATCTATGCTGTGTAGCAGAACCTATCCCTGTGGAATTTAAATTTTCACAATATCTCAGAATTTAAGTTTCCACAGCAAAAGAAAATTTACAACCATCCTGCTTTAAAAGAAATTTAGAATATGTGACCTGTGTCATGGTTGAATCTGCTGAGAGCCAGAAGTACATCTAATTCAGTGTTAATAAGGATGCGAGTTTTTGCAGCACTCAGGTTTAGACACTTGGCTGAGCTTTAAAGAGGTAAGTTAGCTAGCTAGTTTCCTTAGCTTGTCTAATCGCATATATGCTACAGCAGTTCAAAAGATAATACCAAAGATGATTTAAGAACAGAAAAAGACCTTTTCTCCCCATTTTCTTAATTCTTAAGAGGGTACAAATCTGAGGAAAAAAATCATCTCCTGGATTGCGAACAGGGATACCTAATGTCATCCACAGAAGGAAAAGATTTAAAGGTTGTACACAAGCAATTATAAATGACCCAGTAGAAAGGAAGGATTTGTACACTGCTTTACTGTACAGTGGTAATTTCCTAAGCCCTGGTCCAATGAAGGGGCTTAGCACTTCTCAGACTAAGCATGTAAATAGTTCTGACTTGCAGACCATTACTAGTATACTTCATGTTAAGTACATGTTTGTATCAGTGTTCTGTAGGATGTGAAGGTGCTAAGAGTCATTCCTACAATTTTCTGTAGAGCAAATTGTGCAAGATGAACTGAAAATTGAAACAACGTTTCTTTCAGAGATTCCAGGTGATGACTGAAAGGTTCTTCTAACTGTGTGAGCTAAATAAGGGAAGTTCACGAACAGGTTCCACAGCGAAAATGTTAACACATCAGTTAGAGTCTACTGTGTTCTCTTAAAATAGTCCTTCTTCTACAAAAACGCAGCATTAAAAATGATCCTTCAGTGAGAATCTAAAAATGCCTTAATTGTTCTTGGTGTCATGCTTTGCACGTTCTCTGCTATGATGGACTACCTGTGTAATTGATGTAAAAAAAAATTCTGTTGAAAATCTGTGAGGAAACTCATATACTGAAAAAGAAGTTATATTATAAAAGCTTTATAGATATATGCAGAACATATTCTTTCCATTATTTAAATGTCCATTGATACGGCTTAGAGGAATAATTTTTTTTTTTTTTTTTTTTGCAGTCGCCTAGCGGAGTATCAGATTTCAACAGACACCAGGAGGTACTTCATTTAATACTGTGTGGTGGTGATATCTGTAAGCCTAAGGAACCAGAAGTGATTACATTAAATTCACCTTTTTAGCAATGGCTGGAGCTGGTCAACACTGCCAGAAACACACCAGAAAGCAGAGAAGTGTTTCATGGGAACATATTATTTAATTGTATGCTTGATAGAAAGTCATCAAAATGTTTCGTGTTATTAAAGATTCAACGCTTCATTCTTATCCAAGCAAAATATTTCAAGAAATGCCCTAAATATCTGAAAACCATTTTCAGAAGGAAATTTTGGCATCTTTCTCATTCATGCTAAAATGAAATCTTAGCAGAAGGGAACATTTCCCATGAAAAACAAATGAGATATTCTGGCCAGTTCTAAAAATGACTTGGAAGTGACACAGGACAACACCGCATGCAAGTCAATATTGCAGTATCAGTTCCAAGCACCTTCTTCTCAGATGCTAAAACAAAGTGGTTTCAATTGACCATTTTCTTCCTCATCTTCTTGTGAAACATAAAATTTTAGAATGGCACTTTTACAATTCTTACTAAAAGCTCAGTCCCTCAACTTCGCTGACACCATGGTGGAGGAGAAATGCCCATGTTCTGTGGCACATATAGGACAGGGTATCCCTTCCCGATTTCCACAGTGATGGCAATATTCACTGCCTTACAAAACTACTAGCTTTGATCAGAACTGCTCCCCAAAACAGCTGAAAAAAAGTAAGCATAAACTGGAACCCACAGCTCCTCAGTGCATTGATATTATCTCCTGCAGTCATCTAAGAGAATGGATCCTGAGAAAAGTGGCAAGGAGACATATCAGCTCAAAGCAGATGACAGCGATTCTCCCCGAAATTTGCCAGCAAGGAGAACTGGCTCACGTTACCAACATAGGATGAAATTTATCCTACCTTCAGACCAAAAATTAGTTTGTTTTTTTTTTTCTTCCCCCTGTGTTGATTGTCAAAGATTACAGCTGCACTTAGGCATGTCAGTCTGGCATATGATACAATCAGAAGGAAAGGAAAGGTACCACAAACAGATTTTGGGGAGAATTGAGAAGATTTTGGGGTACATCTGAATGCACAAATTTGCCGTGTCTTGCTCTTGCTCTCAGTCGGCTGGATATGAACGAGTTCTAGCCCATGACTTGTATAGCTGTGCAAGCATAGCATCATGCCCAAACTGATAAATCCTTCCGGGAACACGGCCAGCTTGCAAAACAGACAGGTGAGCATATATCTGTCTGCATCTCACCAGACCAATATGTATTTAAAGATCCATTCATCACCGGTAAGAAAGATTCTATTCAGTACACACATACACAAACACGCATGTCCCTATATGCATCCAGAATGGACAGGATACTCAGGTCTAGATTTATGAACATCAGTGAATGCAGCAAAACCCCCTTATATTCCAGCACCAACAAAATTAGGAACTAATAAACAGAGAGGAAAAAATTATTTAGCTAGTTTTGTTTTTAACATAAAAATACCAGGCGGATAAGATGAATACCAATGACAAAATTTTATCAAGAATGTCTTTTGGATTGGGAGAGATTATTGCAAAATACTACAAAAGAGATATTATATGGTGTAATAACCACAGTTGTTACAAAACTGGCAAGACGGTGGGTGGTGACAATTCCAGCAGACTTAGTGGCAGCAGAGGAGGATGTATTAGAGAACACCAGACTCACTCACAACCAATTAGTAGCATGGAACTGAGGAGAACACAGCAAGAAGACCTAATAATAAGCATTCTTAAATATAAGAAACTGACGCAGAGGACGAATTAAAGTCAAGGGCCGTGATTTTTTAGGAAGCCAATTGTAGCTTACTATCTATTTAGTGTAGTTTCTCCCGCCAACTGAAGCAATGCTCATTATGTGAGATTAATACCATATGTGTTTGAACTCAACTGTGTTCTTCATGCTTTTTCTTCTTACGATGGCTGCACCTTCTAAGCTAATCAGTAAAAAAAAAAAATAAAAAATTATGATGTTGCTTAGGTTTTTCCCCTCCTATTTTCTACTATAATGAATGCTTATTTCACTCTGAAATGATAATTAAAACACCCTATCTGTGCAAGTGATGACTATTCACAATAAACTGTAGTAATAAACAAAGTTCTTAATTCTGGAAAAATAGGTTGATGATGATTCAATAAAAGTAAAAGAGCGATCATCTTTCATTTAGATTTTACTTCAATCCCGGTCTAACTTCTTATATGAAAATTCAAGTTTTTTTCTGGAAATGGAACAAAATCAAATAAATAACTATGACATTCTTAGTAAAAGAAATTGATAAAAATTAAGGTTAGCCATTTTTGAAGGAAGAAATCACTTTCATGACAAAAAATAACAATAACTCTGAACAAACAGCTTCTGACGAGTAAGTACATTTGCAACTTGCATTCTTGCATTCAGTTGATAGTTTCAGCACCCTTCCCTCACAAAAAAAAAAAAAAAAGAGGAATTTTGAAATTATTTGCTACAGCATTTCTGAAACATTTCCCTTTTTCAGGTCAGATTCACAAATGGTTTTAGAGTTTCATTCATATAACTGCCAGTCCTGCAAAAGTTGGTACTAGGCCATTTAGATGCCATCATAGCTTCAATTATTCCAAAAGGCAATCTCAGGCTGCATGGTTCAGTGGATCTTTTCTATTTATCCTGAGGGATGCCAAGAGCAGCTATCTGAAACTGATCTTTTTAAAAATCGGGATTAACCCATACACTCAATTAGTGTGACCCATCCTATAATTTCGTTGTGATATTTTAAACTTCTTTTAGTTGATCATTTCATTTCAAAGAACTTGAAATTGTAGAAATGAAAAACCAGACATCATGGTAGCAAATGTAATTTACTTATAAATTACCCAAGAAAAATGAGAAAAAATTCAGCTCTGTAAACTCTACAGTTTTGCTCCAGGTAACTATATGAAATTTTTTGTCAAAGGATAAACACACCGCAAAATACATTTATTTTGAAGGAAGAATTGGGTAAAAACCTGGCAAAGGAAGCCCTGTGCTCAAATGGTCTGTTGCACAGGGACATGTGTTTTGGTCCAGATTTATGGTCAGTTTAAAGGAGGGCTGCTTGCTAAAGGCTTGCCATTGGCAGTTGTTATAGGTTAGTGCAGCCCATAGCAGTACTTTTCTTAGCAAGATCAAAGGAAGCATCTAGGAACTGTTACTCTCTAGTGCAAAAACCACCCTCATGCACGCAAGAACTCTTGTTACTCAGCTGCAGCACTCTGTCCAGCTACCTGGTCATTGTCACTGTGTGCCCAAGCTTTGCGCAGTTTACAACTAGACTTCTGGTTTCTGCATGCTTACACAGCTCTTACACAGGACTTTCTCATAGGTAATGTTTGGCATTGTAAGATCAAACCTGAAAGAAAAATAAAATGCTGAAACAGCTGAAGTCTGTAAATCCAAGAGAAAAGAGGAGCACTGGCCATCTTAATACAACTGAAATACGTAAATCATTCTTTCCTTGCCCAGCATAAGAAAAGCCTGCCAACTGTGGCATGTTCAACTCATACAATTCTGAAGATTAGGTAAATACCTAATCTAATAAAGGTAGGTAATTAAAAGGATTAATGATAAGACATGGTTCCGCACCTTCATCACATTGGGTAGGAAATGCTTCTCAGAAATCTCACAAGTTCCACTAGCCTGAGGAAAGACAAGCAAATCTGGCACGGTCTGCACTAATGAAGGGGAAAAAAAATTACTGATGAGGTGAAGAAAAACTCCTTAAAGTTAAAGAATGGAAACTAACTCATGATAAAAAATAATTCCTGTTTTGGAAAAAACGCTTCTCTAGTGACCACTGTTTGATAATGCTTATGTGTACTTTTGTAAACAGATGTAATATGAAACTTGTACAACACTTGTCAAAGAGTGGGTGATAAATAAGTGACATGTCAGCTGTGAATATCATCTCCTTCCCTTTCCTTTACAGGTACATTTATATATCACAGTAGGTGCAATAATACATTTATCTCTGTAAAATTGGAGTAGAAACTGAGGACTGCACTGGATTATACGTGCTCCATCCTCTGACGTGAGCATATCAAACACCTTCTGACGGATCGGTAATAGTAGATGTGAATTAATGAGTGATATGAATACAACTCATTCATTTTTCCACAGCTGTATTTTCAGTGTATTCTAAAGAAATCAGAAAATTCCAGCAAATAGTCCTTTTTTTCTGGGGAGGGGAAAGGAGAATTGGCACCTGCAGATGAGCAGTCAGAGATCTTGCTCTTCTCCCTCCAAGGGCCACTGGTCAAACTGGCAACGAAGTGGAAAGAGACAGAGAGAGAAGGATGCTTTTTAACACATTCTATATCTATTGCTCTCTTTCATTAAAACGTCTTTGTGAGCTTTCCATCACCCAAACTTCTATCACTAATAGGAAGAAAAAATGTCATAAGGAGTGCTGATTAATAAATATTTGATGTACTATTACACTTTGCCAGTAATACAATGCTGAATACCAGCTGTGCAACATCCAAGATCCCCCAGCTCCTTTATTACTTCAGTTTCCAAAGAAGAGGGGAGCAAAGCTTTGCTGGACTTCTGCTCACTAACACATCGTCATGGCTTGGCTTCGTGGATGAAGATTTGGGAAGGGCTTTACCCACGCTCGCTGCAAGCGCGCTGATGGCTGAAAAGGCCAATGCGAGATAGGCAAGACCGGTTGCAAAGAGCACAGCGGAAGGTCTCCACTAACACAACACACTGAGAATCACAACAACCCTTTCTGAGGCATTTTTCTTTTCCTAATCTAGAGTAACTGCAGAAAGATTCTTCACAAAACTTGAAAAAAAGTGTGTTTAGTACAGATTTAGTATTCTCTATAACTTTAAAAATGATTCAACAAATATCTCATCATGCGGATTTCACTTCTGAACTCTGTTTTGCGGCACACAGCTCCACCTGTTGAACAGGTTTTAGGGAAATAATCTCTACTATACCTTGCAGTTTCTGAGGACTTTGAAATAGAAAAGCCCAAGAAAAGGTGTTTCAAGGTCTCTTGAGCAACTGGAAAATCCATTATGCAGTAATTTCTGACAACTGAAAGATGAATAGAGAATACACAGCTAACCTCAATACAAGTCAAAGGGAATTGCCCTCCAGTCAGCAGTACAGGTGGTGATGTATTTCCAACAATATTTCAGAAAGATAATAGTCCTCTTAGATCTTATTGTGGGAAAGAATTTTAGCTGAAATACCCAGAAGATGCATATCAGAGAAAGCATGAACTTTACAGCAAATTAGCCTTTGTTAAGGTGAGCTCCTACTTTTCAACACAATCAAGCCATGAAGCAGGCATAATAAGTGTTACCTTAGCTTTGTGGTGCCCATACTTCCAAGATAAAATGAAAATGCTAATCGTCTCATTAACTTTAAAACATTTCAATCTGTTACACAGTTTTGGAAGAAACTTTAAACCAATATATTCTCATCTACTATTAAACAGAAAACATCCTTAGGCACCTTAGAAGACATAAGAATACCATGGGCCAAATCCTGGTATTACTCAAGAACACGTCAGCTGAAGTTGACAGGGGGAGTAAAGGAGAGGGAAGCACTGGGAAGCCAGTGCTTTAAATATGTTAACAAATTGAAGGAATAATTAGGAATATCCCATATATATTGTTTCTACTAATGACTCTCAATAACATAACTCCGTAACTAATAGTATAATTATTATATTTTGCTACCATCTCTCCTAGGTAACTGTGGTTATGTAGGACAAGTACGCCTCTTTCACTTGCTAAATTATATGGGCTT
The DNA here is from genome assembly GCF_000710305.1 of Buceros rhinoceros silvestris. Lineage (NCBI taxonomy): Eukaryota > Metazoa > Chordata > Aves > Bucerotiformes > Bucerotidae > Buceros > Buceros rhinoceros. Next base: position 45,551 of record NW_010420450.1, on the reverse strand, counting down.
TGACTGGGCTTTGGGGGCAAAAACTTACAGTAACTTCAGTTGAAAAAATTATTAGATTGTAAAAATCATTAAATTGTAGGGCCTGGCTTTCATGTGCCAAATATCGGCAAGGCCACAAATAGGTCATGTTATAAACATATCCTAAAATAAAACACTTACATAAGTGTCACTATATATTTATAAGATTTTATCTTCAGCATCTCCTAATTCCATAAATAAATAAATAAATTCAAAGTAAATAATTGAGAGCAATATTACATTGTTTCAGAAATTTATTGTATCATTCTCAAAAGATTGTGTTAATGTCCAGAAGCATGTTGTCTGCCCATAAGCATATTGAAATAAGGGATAAGTTGTGTGAAAAGGGATTGATTCCCTCAAATTTCTTGCATTTTTCAATTCCTTAAAAAGGACGTAAAGGTTAATAAGAATTAATTAAAAATTAAAATGCTTTAATTACTTCCATTATTATGAGAATGATGAAAATGAGATCTGTACTGCAAAGACAATGAAATTTGTTATTTTTACTGAAATACCTGAAAGTCAGATTGTATTGTGTACAGCAGTCCCGTGAAAGATGTTAGATCAGAAGCTGCAAAAATGGCCCATAGGCTTGTTTGACTCCTTGTTCTGGAGAAAATTTATGGTACTAGATAAGATAAGCTTTTTGAGCTGTCTCATCTCTCTTTGCAAAGCTGATTTCTGGCAGGCTGAAGGATACGTAGAAAAAAATATTGCATTGTCAAAAGAAGTTTGTATTTGGCAGAGGTGAATTTGGAAGTAAAAGGAAGTAAAAGGACTGTAGTATTTGCCAGTAAAAGTCTTTTAAGCGTGATGAGCTTTCCACCAATGCAAATTTTTCATAAAAAGGTGCATCAGCCTGAACTAAATTTGTCTAAAGATCCACACAAAAACACAAGCAATGTATTTATGTTTACATTTACATTTGTATTTACATTCATATAACATAATTTTACTGTATTTAACATCAAAATACATCTGTGTGATGTTTTATGGAAGTTGGGGTATGCATGATGCACCACCTCTGTAGACTGGGCTCACTCTTTGGGCTGTTGATGCTCTCACCGGTCCTTGATGCACTGTGGTCAGGGGCTTCCTGTGATGTACAAGAACGATTCCCTGACTAGGAGGCTGCTGTGCATCTTGGGATTTTTTATTGCCTGTCCAAGAAGCCCAGCTGCAGCATTCAGAAGGATTTCCACTGTGAATCTCAGAGGTTTAGCCAAAAATTTTCTGGGGTTTGTTTTTGGCTGTGTTTTTTGATGTGGGGGGTTTTTTTTTAATTTATTTTCTCCTTTCTATACTGCCTCTTCTTCTTTCTTTCCTTTTTTTTTTTAAAGGAAAAAATCAAGACAGTAATAATGCTTCCTTCTTCCTCTTTCCTGTGCTTCTCTCATATACTGACAGATTTCCCAGCAAATTCTTCTTACTAGACTTGCCTGTTTTATCTTTTGACAAAGCAAGGGAAGCCAAAGCAGGTAAGATTTGAATATGTAGTTTTACAGCACAAATAATGCACGGAAAGCATCAACCTTCAAAGTTTGCATTCATGTTCTCCTTTAGCTTAGTCACCGCCTTGACCTAGGGAAGGAAACACATCTCTAGTGTGCATATATAACACCAAGAGCAGAGCACCGGTGAAGAGCACTGGTGAGCAAGACGTTCAGCTGACTTGTAGATAATTACGATATAAGGAGAACTTCATGCACCTCTGATTTTGTTGCATCCCTGCCATGACATAGCTGTTATTGATACACATCAACTGAAATTTTCTGGAAATCAGAGGACATGTCAAGCAAAAGTGGCTGCAGTAATAACTTAAAAATAGTCTTTGGTAACCAGATAGAGGCACACATATAATTTCCTTTCCCCAGAACTGGCATGCTGTAGTACGGAGTACACAAAAGTGCGCACACAGTTCTGGTAACTCATTATTACCACTAAGAGTAGAGATAACGAGGAGGCTGAACGACAGTGTCCTCATACTCCTGAAAGTCAGAATAACACAAAGCAAATTCACTAGGTAGATAGAAATGTGGCCAAGCTGCATTTCAGATATTTTAAACGTATTAAATGAAAATAGCAGATTCTAGGTAAATGACCTGGCGTTTTATGCTATTTTCCTATTAAAATGCTCCCTTTCTCACCCACAATCCCTTGTGCAGTGCTTGCTGTACAGTGCCTGGTGTAGGATACTGCACTAGCAGTCAGATATTTTAGAGAGCATTATACAAATATATAGCAGTGCATGAATCAAAACACAGTCCTATTAGCATAACGCTAAAACCCCCAGACTGTAGATGTCAAACTGTGATTTTGGTATTCTGTCACCAGTATTTTATGCAATTTATGTTTTCATGTCAGTGCTTTGGCAATTTTCTTTCTTGCAGACTAGCACCTAATTGAAGAAAGATCCTGCAGCTGGACATCACAAAGGAAACTGATTTTTTTAAGGACGGTTCAATCTAGGTTTGTATTAAAGATATTTCCTAAAATTATGCAAAACTGGGATTTTAGGAAACCTAACAGGCCCTGGGATAAAAGAAATATCATTAGGAATGAATAAAAATCCTGAATGGATTGAAAAAATAAAAAATCCAACATTAGGTTTCATTTTTAAAGTCTGTTTTATTTGGTGCAGTTTTCATAAAATGTGTGCAGTTAAAGGTGATGATCTTGGTAAATATCAGCAGATAAAGATGTCACTCTACCTTTCTCTGAAACCTTCGTGGAAACAGACTGTGATATTTCACCTCTCTTGTCACGTGAAGTATATTAACCTGTCAGAAGTACCTCCAAACAGCACCTGAGGGTGAGGGATCATGAAAGGAGACAGCAGAGTCCTAGGGACTTGTACTAAGTTCTTATGCTAAGGCTAGAGAGAAAAGAGGTCATGGGACATGGAAACGTGGAGCTAGGCTGCTGTTCAGCGATTATCCCTTTTCTCTGCAAATATTGCCTTCAGTGCATTGTGTCAAGGCTATTCTCTTGAGTCTGAATCAGAGCTGCATTGAATGGCAGCTCTAACAGAGTGTAGGGGAGGTGGCAGTTCAATCAGGAAGGTACAGACAGTACATTCTATGGGTAATTGCAGGATTCCCTGTAGTATGTAAAGCAAATTAGAAAATACAAATAAATGAGGGGCAATTACTAAAATGTTTGCTTTGGAAACCAGAAATATTTTTTTCCCTGCTGAAACAGTTATCGGTGCTTCATTCCCTCATGGATTTAGAAATGGGACTAAATCAAAATTTACTAAAACATTAAGTTGTTTCAGGAGCAGGGAGGAGGTTGTAAAGATTAGACTCATCTTCATCTGTCTGATGGAGACTCTATGATGTCTAACAATACAGTTTAGGTGGCTTTATAGCATATACCTCCGTAACGTGGCTGTTGTTTTCAAGAAACTTGACAGAATCTCATCTGTTGGAGACTCCAGCTCCTTAGTCAGACTTAAGTGGAACGGGTCAAAGCATTCATAATTTGTATGTGGGAGCTACTTACAGAAAACAGTGCAGTCAAATGATACACATTTCTGTAGGAAATTAATAACACAGGATAGAAAGTCTGTAACCAAATTCCCAAGTAACTATCATAGAATCAAAACATTTCTCTCTCAAGAATATTTCACAGTGAATATTTTTACAGTTTTACCATGGCAAAAAGGTGAATTGGAAGGGGTAAGTCGTACATGAGATTCATTGCATTAAAAATTAAACTCTGTCTATACTGTGAACCCGTGAAAACTATTATTCATTTGCATCCTGTTTATGCTACTGGATGTGAGCAACTTTCCAAGTTCCACTGACTGCTCTGGCTTGATGGTACCTGATAGACATGATAGACATGATAGCGTGCCTATTGCATCAGAGATAGGCAAACGCCACAAAGCTTCCCTGGTCTCAAATGCTACTGGAAAAAAAAACATAATTAGTCTGAAAAATGCACTCAGTCTTCATTTTCACAGATCCTTAGAGAACAGAGACCACAGTAGAAGTACTCTAAGAGTTATTAGTTGAACATGTATTCAGCACATTCAAGCAACTTCCTTTTATTGTTTGAGGCTTTTTAAATATCATGAACACTGTTACGGTTTATAAGCACTCATTGAATACTGAGTGGGTTAAAACTACACCATGCCTCTGTTTTCCTAAAAAGGCATCCACTGCGTGTGCTTTGATGCTGATCCAAAAACAGCATTCTGCGTTTGTCTCATGCTGGAGGGTTTTTGGCTACTCTATGCCATAATGTACCATAGCAAACAGAATCAGGCATGCGACAGTTTGCTACATCTGTGCAGGGATAAGTCATTCATCTCAACCTGACACTTCTCTATTTTCCAAAGTGACACTGCAATAGAGAAATATGCTTGCTCATTTATGGGAAGGAACGTAATCAGTTCTGGCAAACAGAGATGAATTTCATTCATGCAGTACATAACTCACAGTTTGTACTTTCATTAAATTTCCATGGATATTGTCCCACTAATTTCAGCCAGAAAGCTACATTTCTAAAATTATTTTACCATTGAACTGTAAAATGGGGTCCTGCGAGGTACTTTAAGAGACATTCTGTAGCATCAGGAATAAAAATAGCAGTACTTTCTTCAGAAAAATTACAGCTGCCAGTTCCAGATTTTCTGTGGTAATTAACCTAGATGCACTCAAGTGATGAGTACTCTCCCTAATGACTCTATTGGTTCAAAAAGGGAACATTTTCCTGTGATCTCCTCTGACAGTATCATCAGGATGTTGTCAGTGCAAACAATACCCTTATCTAGCTTCTTTTCAAGTCACCTGATTAACTGGAGAAAATAGAAACAGAAAGAAAAGAGCATGTCCTTGCACAGAGGCTGTAAATGTCACTGAAAGGCCAAGGGACCAGTTCCACCTGTCCTTCCTTCGTTAGTTCAGTTTCTTCTGCTGAAGTGGCGGCTTACTGGGGTGCTTTATTTCCCAGTCTCTCTGCCAGAAGGTGGATCTTTACTGTTAGAAACTCAGTTCATGTATCCTGATCACAATGGTGCCTTTGTAAAGGGAACAGTGGGCACAGGGCTTGAAAAACAACTTTCCTTCCCATTTAGAACCCTATAGGCTCATTATTCAATAGCACAGTGGTAACATAATGCATTTTCATTTACTTCACCCTAAATGTATGTAAATTAAAGGGTGGGTTTTTTTATTAAAAATAACACTGATGTGTTTTTTGTTATTCAGAAAAGAAATTGTATTAGTGAAAAACAGCACTAATGACATTTCACATTCAAATTTGCCACTTGCTGGAAAAAGGCAGGTCTCACCCTGTGCTCAAAATATAAAAAATAAATACAAAATCTCCGCTAATTGGCACTGTCATCCATATGGTTAGTCCATATGTGTGTTTCACTTGTTTTAACTTACGATTGTCTCTTTAAAAGTAAGATTGCATCCTAATAAAAAATGCTGCTCTCTTTAGAGTGAGAAAAATATCTGAAATGAAATGGTAGAATGGCTACATGCCATTGCTTTTGGGTGAAAATATATCATCTTTACCAGGAAAGATTACATATTTATGACAGTGTTTGGTGCATTAGGAAACCAGGGACACTGAAAGATGTGGCAACTTGTCTTTAACGTTTGGATTTTTGAGGGACCTAGGGTTTGAAATCTAATCCTCTTTAGCCCAAACATTTAAATGGTTATATTGTGAGATCCTGTTACTGTGCCTGGATTGAGTATTTGGCTTCATAATAAAATCAAGTAAAGATACTCTGCTTTCAAGGCTGCCTCACCTGCGTGAGTTCTGCAGATAAATGATGGATTGTCTAGGTAATTATGGAGTATAGAGAGACAGTGTATAAGCACAGATTGAAGTATTTACTCACATCTAATCTAAACTCCTTCTAAAGCTAGAACATTTACCAGTCTTCTTAGTTTTCGGTTTGAAGCTCTTCCAGTCACATCCTGGGAAATGACAACTTCACACACAAAAGATCAAGTATATAACGAAGAGGAAGGGGGGAAAAAAAGACATTGATTACATGTGTTGATGGCAAACTGAATGAAAGCCAATCAGAAAAATTAGAGTTTTGCATTTTTCCACAAGATGTTCAAGCCTATATTTTTTTTATATTTCATGACAAATATTTACATCATCTAGTTCAAGCTCTCATTTTTGCCACTTTCTTTTCCTGTTACAGTTTTTTTTATTACTATTATTCTAGTGGACCAGATCTGCTATGAAGGTCATCTCTTCAAAGGAAAATATAATTGCTGAAAGAGGTAGAATCAATCTCATGGAGAACTGTAAAAATCAGAAAGTGTCCTTGCACTGGGGATCAGAATTCAGTGGGGTGAAAAAGTCAGGAAACACTGAGATGCGTTCACAAGTGACCTGTGTTGTTGAGCAGGCAGTCTGCTGCTTTCTTGATTAGTTGAAGCTCTTCCCAAGGCCATTTCATTCCAGATATACTGACCCAAACCAATCCAAACAGGAGTTATATGGGCCAAACACGAGTTCAGTCACAGAAAGCAAAACTGCAGATGGAAGGTTCAGAAATGTTTCATTAGTCAAGGTGCTAGGACATGGAGCAGCCTCTAAAAGTCCAATTGAGGAAGCAGTTTAGGAACCTGAATGAAGATACCCTGAACAGTGGAGGAAATTAATTAAACTAAGCAAGTTCTTGCGAGAGGTATCCCTGAGGTAATGTGTAACTTTCTGTTTTTAATCTCAGTAGCAGTTCTGGCCCTGTAATGAAGAATTGCAAGGTGCCTTTGGTAAGCAAGATACAGAATAGAGCTCAGAAGAGGGTCATGGAAAGATAGATGTCTTCTGCTTTTGTCTTGACCTGTGTGTTTCTGGTATCTTTGTTATCTTTTGGTAGATTTTAAACACTTCGGAAGAATTAGGAGTTTTCCGTTAATTGGTGGGTGTGAATAAATATGGGAGCAAAGCAACCCTTTGGGTTTTATGAAAACACGGAAGGTAAGATACTTTTGTCCAACCTCTTCTGCCACTTGGGAACTGGGATGATTTTATTCAGTTACCAAAGACAGTGAAAGATCATGGTTGCCCCTACCTGTAACAATAGGATGTGAGCTTTCTGTTCCATGTCTTGGATATAAGTTTGATTAGTGCTCTTGACGGCTGGACTTCAAGCACATCACTGAGAAGAGTGACATCAGACTAGGTGGTAGCTTTAAAGATCAATAGCTTGAGTTACTATCATGTTTTTTGAGAATTATGGTTGCTATATAGCCTACTCTAGGTCTCTCTGGTTTTACTTCTGGCTGTAGACTGCTTTGGTCAAAGGTAGCAATTTCTTTCATGGCGTCATTCTGCTACTGGGGACGAGGGGGAGCAGTACAGTAAACTTCTAGAAGAAAAGATATTACATCTGATAATGAAATAAGACAGCTCTACCTTGTGATCCAGGAGTTGATCTTGAATAAGACAGCGATATTGAGAAATGATAGTACTTTATACACTAGAAATGCAGTTTCAGGGCTAAAGCTTTGAATTCTGAGTTAAACAGATGTTTTAAACTCTCAGGCATAGGATACTGTTGAACATGTTTACCTTTTCTTACATCACATTTAATATTAGTCTTAAAAATGTATCTTTATAACTTTTTTCTCTGACTTCTGCTCTTCATTCTTTATTTTTGTCCTGACTCTTTCTCTCACACATAATCCCAGAGTTGCAGAGAAAGAAGTCCATTGATGAGTGTCTATTGTAACTAGAGCCACACAGTACCTCAGATGTCTTACTCTTTAGACTTTATTGTTGGGAAAAGCTGCAAAGCAATACAGAAGAATTTTCTGTGAAGGCATCAGTCTGTACTAGACACAGCACAGGCCTAGTTAACTTGTGCAGTTTAGCACGCCTACTGTTTTCTCAAAAACAGATGAATCTCTATGCTCTATATTTTTTTAAAAAATGATGAGGCTTTTCAATTCTAAAATAAAAATGTAGTCCCAATAAACATTTTTAAATAAGCACTGGTTGACACCTCAGCATCTAATTTGGATACACAAATGCCACATTTTTGTTTATGAACTAGTGTAGTGAATGAAAGTGAGGTCATTCGTAAGTGATCAGCTGTGGATGTACATTTCTTTGAAAATGAGACAAAGTTTCATAGCAAACACAGCTATACCAAAAGAAGCTGTCTCTCAGACTCTGTCTTACATTATTCTGTTATATAATAAGTCAAGGTTAATCACTAATGAAAATAAGCTGTGAAGCACAGATACTGATTAAACATCAAAGCCATCTGTGTCATGTCACTAAGGTCCAATATAAAATAACCATAATTATTAATATTTTTGGTATGCTCTAAAAATTATTACTTGTGAAATGAATTTTCCACATGTAAACTCACTTCCAAGGGACAAAGTAAGGGTCTAAAAAGCCTTTGTGATTTAATGCTGGAATTTAATTAAATCCATAGTGCTGTCTAAAGTGGATCCACGGTCTCCAAGTATGCTGAAAAAGAAAAACTGTAAAACTAATTTTCGATGTCTTACTGGTATTCTAATATGAATAAAAGCTATTAGAGTAATAAACTTGGTTCTAATTAGAAACACTGGAACTCTTTAAGAGAACAAATTCTGGAGTTCAATAAATGCAGTATTTTTGGAAGGGTATGTATGAAGTTGTAGCATTGCTTTCAGTTGTCCCATATTGTGTGGAAGAAAATGTAAAAGACTAGAGAGCAACCCTGTGAACTGTATGTGAGAAAGGAGAGTTGTTTGCTCTTGGCTGTTGCCGTTATGATTCCTTATAAACTCCACAAGATAGAGTAGAACTAACTTATTCCAAATAGACTGGCTGAGATAAAACAAACACTATGATTCTGCATGGACCACTCTAGCTTTCTGAAACCTAGTGGGGTAGCATCTGCATAAGAAAGATGCACATTGATACAAGCCACCTTTTTAGAAGAAATAAATAACATTGTTAGGCAAAATCTGAGCACAGAAAAAAGTGGAGTTTGTACAAATTAAATATTTACTATCAGCCCCACCTCAAAAAGTTCCTGGGAACACTGTGGCTTACGAATTCCTATATGGATATAAGGCCAATAGATGTACCTCTAGTCCAGATGCAATTGCAGCATCTCAGTAGGATCCAGCTGTGCTTGATTCTCTTAAACACTTGCAGGTTGCCCTACAGGTTCTGCTAAAGGTTAAACGCATGCTGATGGAATCATAGAATCATTTAGAATCATTTGGAACAGACTTTCAAGATAATCGAGTCCAACTATAAACATAACACTGCTAAGTCCACCACTAAACCGTGTCCCTAAAGCACCACATCTACACACCTTTTAAAAATCTCCAGGGATGGTGACTCCACCAATTGCCTGGGCAGCCTGTTCCAATGCTTGACAACCCCTTCAGCGAAGAAATTTTTCCTAATATTCAACTTAAATCTCCCCTGGTGCAAATTGAGGTCATTTCCTTTTGCCCTATCACTTGTTACTTGGGAAAAGAGACTAATACCCATCTCGCTACAACCTCCTTTCAGGTAGTTGTAGAGAGCAATAAGGTCTCCCCTGAGCCTCGTTTTCTCCAGACTAAACAACCACAGTTCCCTCAGTTCCATCATGCCTTATACCTTGGAGCTCTTCTTGTCCTTACTTAGCCTGGAAAGCCAAAGTGATGGGTTTTAACTACTTACACTTCTACGTTCCAGAGAGAGTAAAGAACCACATAATCTTAAATTAGAACAGAATTAAAGGTAAATCTAACAATTCTGAGCCGGTTTGTAATGACACCTGTGATAGGGTGAGACCAAACATAGGCATATGCTAGTCTCCTCTCCCATATATTCCTTCAGAAGGGAAACATGGCTCTATGTCCTAGGTGGGTTGTGACAGCAGCCTCTTCTGTGTTAACTCCCAGTGCATCTCTGATCACGTAAGGGACTTCTGTGCTCAAGGATTACAAACACCCATGGGCTGATTGGTGAATGAAGATGAGACTCAATGGACCAGGGAATGAGTTTGTACGTGCTTTACAGTCTAAAACACTGCAGTTACAAGACTTCAGGCAAACTCTTCATAGTACTTCATACTAGTTTTGCTATTTATATAAGAAAATAGGGGAATACATGAAGGGAATAGAAGAACAAGTATGCACCCTTTAAAAAGGACTACCACGAATTAAAGATCTGTACATCAAACAAGATTATTGTTTTCTTTATCTGCTTTTGCACCCTTTCACCTCCAAAGAACTATGTGTTACATCAGCTTCTATTCACACTAAATCATTCACAAAGGGCTCCTGCCCGTCCATGTCTCCCACCAGTGCTTGATGAGTAACTTGCCACAGACTGAGGGAAATATCACTGCACCAGTGGGTATTCTGCAAGCTTCTCCTGACTACCTCAGGGACCACGTGGCTGGTTCTTCCTCTTCCTTCCGACACCCTCCAAAACAAAAGAACATGCTGGTAAAGGAAAGGTGTTTCCTCCCTTAGATAGGCTTATTTGCAGAGGTGCTAATTGGCACAGCCTGGGCCAGAGGTGGGAGCAAAATTGGAACTGAGTGGGGGGCTCCCCCTGTGGAGCCTCTCACACAGATCTCTCTAGCAGCCCCATCCCCTGCTACAGAAACCGTGTTAAAGCAAAGGCAGCAGCCTCCTCCCCCTGCAGCCGAAAACCATGCCAAATCCTAAACCACAACAACCTGCAAATATGTTAAAAGGCACAAGCTGAATGCTTTGAAGTACATTTCTGTAATTTTGACAAAATTTGTTCTCTATGAAATCATAACAAACTTCCTTTGTTTTTACAGTGGTCCTTGCTTACGACAATGAACATTCGTACCAGCTCATTAGCTTTCAAGCTCAGGCCCTAAAATTTTATTTTTGAAAGCCTGCTATTGAGACCCACAGAGACATGTGCAGAGATGAAGTTGGACAGGAGTGGGTGCTGACATTGAACCAATTCAGCCCTCAGGAGTCAGCTTGAACTTCATGATCTAGCAGTACGCTCTTGTTTGAAAATTTACAGTCAACACGGTCTGATCAGAAACCGCAGGTTGAAACTGATAGACACAAACACACCAAATTAATTCAAGAATTAACAAATATTTAAGCAAGCATTAAGAAGAGATACTGCTGTGTTCTGGATCAAGTGACATATAAGCTATGTTCCAGTACAAAGCCAGCTCCTCCTCAGCATTCAGCACTGCACTAACTGCCTGGCCCCCCCCGACAGCCCTCCC
>NW_010420450.1:9740-34268 GCF_000710305.1 Buceros rhinoceros silvestris | reverse complement strand
GCCCCGTGCCCGGGTCTGTGATGTCCGGAGGCAGAGCAGTGACTTTTTCACGGGCACCCCCTTGTCATGGGGAAGGAGCTTGCGTGCCCTTGTGAGGTTGAGAGCTGTGCTGGTGGTGGCATGTGCCTCCGGTGGGGTTTCCCAAGCCAGACAGGTCTCAACTGAAGGGTCAGACAAAGTGTGTCCACGGGCAGGATGGGCTCACTAGCCTTCGGGCAGCCATCCTAGGAGAAGGACAACTCTGACTCCAAACCCGGGCAGATGGAGCTCGTTTAGCCCTGTAAGGCATACATCATCTAAGAGAAGGATACTCTAACCAAACCTACGACCTGAGGACTTTGCTGTCACTGTCCAAGCTCGCTAGGCCCTGGCAGATGAACCTCAGGTGTAAAGGGTGGAGCCAGTTCCACGCACGCTGGTGCCTCACCTAAAAAATCCACCGCACAGGCCCGAAGGGTGCACTCATTGCTTGCAGTGAGCATGGGGAAAGCCCTTCCCAGATCTTCGTTCATGAAGCCAAGCCATGATGATGATGAACTGCCTGACTGTTCAAGGTGGGGAGCTACTTAAAACTTCCAAATAAGACACAAAGGTGGGAGCGTCTGTCCAGCAGGAGAGTGTGACACAGCTGGCAGGGCTGTGCTGACTGGGTGAAGGATGTACTTGAACCTGTGTGTTCAGTGGACTCACAAGAGATAAAGTTTGCCTTCTGCTGGCTTACCATATTGTGTATGGTCATCAAGTCTTACATTATGCAATTCCCATTGTGCATTTTATATGTCTTTTTTCTTAAGACATAAAACTCTTAAGACATATACTTAAGACATATATTTTCTTACATTCATTGTAGTTTGATCTTTTAAGCTCTTTCAGGGTCTTAGCTCTTTTAACTTACATATCTTCTTCCTTTTCAATTTGCTTGTTTTATCAGGGTCTGTGGTAAGGATGCTTGTAGTGAGAAAATAATGATCATGTGGATTTCAGAGACAAAATTCTCAGTGGCTTTATTAAAAGTTTGTGTTACATCCTTCAACATTATGCTGAGCTCTGCTAGAATTTTGCTGTTGAGAGCAGGGCCAAGTTGATTCATCACTCTGTGCTCTTTCTTCTCCCAGATTATCATGCTCAGGCTGTACATCCCTGTACTGGCAGGTCCTTTCCACGTGCTTGTCAGAGGTAGTTGGGAGTTCCGCAGCAAAGTCAAAACTGTCTTTGTCAAAAGATAAATTTAGAAGTATTTCCCAATTCAAGAAAAGTCTGAAAAATATTTATAAATTGTCTGACCAAAATTTTGACATTTTCCAAGGAGAAAATTACTTTCCTGCTTGAAGTATCATCATGCAAAACATCTAGTAGTGCATTCAATTTTATATGTAGCATTTGTACAGTACTATGTAATAACTATATGTTTGTTTTAATATATATGTGTTAAAAGATAATGAGACCCAAAGGTGAGGTTCAAACCATATGGAATTATTGCAGCCGAACATTTTAATTCACTGAATTAAAAATAGTAACTGGATGGACTTTCAAAATGGAAATCTCAACTTTTTAAAGTTGAGAACAGAATGATTTTTTTTTTTTTGAGTTTTGAAAATTTTCATAGGACGGAACAATTAGTTTTGTCCAGCTCTGTCAGATTATACAAAAATAGATGAGAACTGCAATGTGGCTTTTCCTTGCTGACTTGGAACAGTCATTTTTTAGTGGGAAGTTATTCCGTAACCTTCCCCAAGCCAAGCTTGGGGAGTTTGTCAGTATGGGGTTACAGGGCCAATAATCAAGGATTTCTGTCATCTCCCCTGCCTATCCGGCTTCTCAGAAATTAGTCATGGTTTAGTAACTGCTGACTGTAACCCTGTGAAGTGCTTTTGTATATTCTCATTTACCATGGCATTCAGTGTAGAAAGAGCATCCTAAACATGTTATGAGGTCCAAGCACTACCCTGCAGATTCTTTCAACAAAAGCTGAAGAATATCTTATGGACATTATATCACACTATTTACAGTAGAACTTGATGGTTTCTACCTATTTTTGTCACTATTTCTTTCTAAATAAGCTGGTATTTTCCAGCCCTCCTCTTTACAATTTTTTTTCAGTTAGGACACCTTACAGAGTGTCAAATTCTATTAGTCTTAGTCATACCAAAGTGTGTGCCATGCCAGGATTGGCATGATCTCAGCAAAAATGGGTAGTGAATACCTTTCAATGGCCAGACAGAGAATTTTGTAGTAAAGATATGGGGCCCTGCTTTCTGAGGTGCTAAAGTAAATGTATTTAAACGGTCTGAAAAATGTTGAGCCCACCTGTGTTTCACTGACTTCAAAACATATGAGTAGGTTTTCAATAGCTCAAAACTAAAGCCTGTAAAATGAGAAGGTCACATTTGTCACAAATTGAAAAATTTAATTAATACTTTCACACCGTCAATGGACAGCACAATCATTCAGATTTTGGCTTTTTTCAGCTGCAATACGGCAGCTGCCCAGTGCCAGCACTGTTGATGGACCATGTGGATGTCATTCCACTTTACCTGACTTTAATATAAGCCAGAATAGCACAAAACCCTGATGTTTTCACAACTCAGAGGCTGCCAATATTTCTCCCTCCTATACACAAGTAAAAACTAGCATGAATGAAGACGACATAAAAAGGAGGGAGTATAACCGCATTTTTGAAAACATAGATATTTTATCTGCAGATACTCCTATTGATTCCCAACTCGTAGTACTTGGGCCAATGCTTGAAAAATGGATGGAGTTTGAGGAAGAGACAATACAAAGCTAGACATTACTCAGTCCCATGGCTGATGAGCTTCATCGAAGAAGATAAAAGCACTGACTCTGTATAGAAAATTCCCAATTCAAGTATTCCTGATGATCCCATGTGAATGCTTACAATAAATAAATAAATAACTCATACACAGTGCAATTTGGCAAATTTTCCAAATAATTTCTCACTACCTGGTATAGCTCTTTGTCATGATGTACAGACACCACATCAGAGGAAGAGTCCTAAGCGAAGAGAAAGGACCTAGGTGGTCTTATAATCATAATAAAAGGTTAATAAGACTATTTATTATTAAAAATACTGATAAAATACAAGCATTGGAGCACCAGTGGGAGAGTAATGATTAAATTATCTGATTCAGAGAAGATACCTGTAATGTGTAATAAACACTAGCATTAGAGCCTGACTTGTAGTAATAATAACCAACAACTGATTATAAGCACTTTGCCTTCAGTGTTCATTTGTCTGCACCTGGATATTGCTGCTTGGCAGTAATTGGACTCTAATCACTCAAGCAAGCTTTAAATTTACCAAGTGTGAGCAAAACACACTATGTTCTGTTTACTCAAGAGCAAACTGATCTCATTTAGTGAAAAGATGCCTGGCTGCCTCGCCTGACTAAGGAAAAAATGAACTCTGCAAAAGAAAATGAAGCTGACCATTTTCTTTTACTTGTCCATATTGTACTCACCTGAGCTATTGTCCAGATTCTCTGGGGTACAGCTATAATTTATTACACCTTTAGGAAGCCTGGTAGTAATGTGGAGGCTGCCAACACACCTTACTCTTGGCAAGTCTTTTAAAAAAATACATTTATTTTGAATGGTGGTATATTATGAAATGCCAGTCATCTGGTATTACTGTGAGTTCTCAGGCAGCTAATGAATGGATGTTATCTTTTCAGAGGGCTAGGGTGTTTCGGGGGTTTTATTGAGGCCAGTTCCAGAGAATGAAAGAGACGGGATCAAACATTTACGGGTAGCTCATTAGCACCTCTAGTGTGTGCTGAAGTCTTTGCTAGATCAAATGCAACTCCTGCATAAATTGTGTATAAACAACACAATTAGGAAAGTGCTCATCCTTTTAAAGGGAGGAAAGGCCCTCTTGTAAAGATGAACTAAATTGTTAGCTTTTTAAATATTCCCTTAAAAAACATTTATATATATTTTTAAGCAGTCAGGCATTATTCGTCTCGCTTAAAGCCTGTCCTGTGGACTTCACTATGACGGGTGCTGGAGAAATGCATAATTAAAAAACGAAAAAGGCTTTTAGAGGCTGTTTACTTCAGTGACTACTGTGAAACAAATGTTTCTTTCTCCTTGCATCGCCCACCCACAGAAAGGGAACAGAACAAAGATGGTTCTGTCAGGCCTCTCTCCACTAGAGAACGCCTTGAGAGGCCAGAATGTATTAGGGCCCTGCTGAGCCCATTCAGCTTCACATAACACTCATACACACCGTACAACTAATTACATGTCAGATTAGCGATTTCATTATTACCACACTACCACTAATTAAAACTGCTTTGATATTGCTCAAGTAGTTTTGTGTGTTTACACAGTTTTAAAGTCCGGTTTTTTGAATTTTTTTTCCCTAGAAAAATCAAATTAATATTACTTAGAGGGTGAAAATAGCATATTAAAGAAGCAAAATCTATACTGGTACTTTCCTCCTGCAAACCAACTTTTTTACAAGTGTATTCTAAGTGCAGATTCCCAGCCGAATCTTAATCTGCAAATTGATAGATTCATGTCAGCTTTCCATTCCTAACACTGCCCAAAGCTTAAGTTATCCAAGTAAGTAAATAACAAAAGTTACATCATTCTAATCTACATTCATCATTTTAATTGCCTGAATCTTCACTCAGACAAAGTAGCACTGTAGTTTTATGGTATTTGATTAATGAGGGCAAGAAAATTGAAGTTTTGCTATAAAACTAAAAAAAAAAAATTCAACAGACTTTTATAGTTTTTTCCCTTATGATTTTAATTTAATGGCTCGTGTTTTCATTACTGCAGAGGCTGTACACTTTAGCTTGCAATTATGTCCCATCTGTGAAGCACTGTGTTATTACAGTTTATTCTAGTAGCTTTTCAATCACTTTTGAGTTGTGCTTTACAAGTATTCTTGCAGCAGGTGGGCTTACTGGCATGGGACCAGAAATACACAAAGCGCAAAGCTGGAGTTTAATGGCAGCCATATGCATGTGGCACAGAGCGCCAGCCTTCCCCCATATGCTGCTAAGCAGCCCCTTCAGCCTGCCAGTCACTCTTCTTACTGACTACAGTCTCTAAGTAGTTTTCTGCCAGGGAAAAATATACCAAGGCAGCAAATTTCTCCAGTGCACCATCCTTATTACTGAGACAACCCTGTCATTAGCAAAAGCACAATGAACCTGATCTGGAGATGCATACCAATTAGGTTGCATGGAGCACTTTTCCGTCTTATCTCTATGGAAACTCGGCCTCCCTGGCTGCAGTGGACAATCAGTAATGTTTCATCCACCCATATGTCACCTAGTTAACACTGTACACTTTTATGTGAACCAAAAATCTGCTCTAACCCTCTCGACAACGCAAAGCAAAGAAATTAAAGAAAAGGAATGAGCAAAGTGCCCCGCGCATTTCTGAGTGAGTGCGCCTTTGCAGCGTACAAACCTGCACAGTCAGCACTCCTGGCCACAGAGAAAGCAGCAAGAATTGTAACTTTAGCTGTAGCGAACACAAAAGCTACATTCGATTTTCCAGTTCTAAATCTGAGGGAACTTGTGCAAATAACTTGAAGCCAACTTCCCTATTACAACAGGTACAGTCTTTAAAATCTCACGAAATGCTGTGCCACCTGCTTTGTCCAGGAGAATGCTTTACACTACGTCCCTTCACGTACCACCTTTAAGTGAGTTCTTCCCACATGTACCTAGGATGTTTTAAAAAAAGCTAGATTTTTACCTGGAAATTAATGAATATTTGTGTTCATGTTTGCCTGACTAAAGACACGGGTCTTTGCAAATAAACAAATGCACCGTATTCATTCCTTCTCTGCTTATTTTTACACCTTTTTGCTTTTTAATGCTTTGTTCTCACTTTTACATCTCTCTTTGTTTAAAGACAGCAACAAAAGAGATTGGGACAAGATTGCCATGATATTGATTTTAGCCTCTACAGGTTCTGTCTGCAGTTTAACCTAAGAGAATGGGTACCAATAGATATGCCATAGTTGCATCAAGAGCGACAGTTTTGATAGTACGCATACCATATACAAAAATAAAATACAGCCTCTTCAAGGTAAGAAAGGGCGCTTCTTCACTGTTTGCAACCCAATGTATCACCCCCACTTGTTTTTTTTCTATAGTGTTGTTTCTTCATTTTGTATGGCAGATAGCAAATAATAATGCGTGGAATAGTTGTACTCCATGTCCTTTGGGCAACAATCCCTTTCTTACGAAAGAATGTTACCTTTATAGGGATACTTAATTTGTGATTAACAAAGGAATGCCTCATAGATGCATTTGAAAGCATAGAGGTCTGAGTGAGTACAGACTTGGAGAATATTCCAGATTAAATGCAACGATATGGGCAGTAGCACATCACGAAAAATGAATTTTTATTCCGGATGAACAGGCATTTAAGAAAGCTGAATGCAATTAAAATGGCATCTATCAAACAATGGATGTTGAAAAATTAAACCAAGCTGAGAAGTGGTGGTGACTCAGGAAGCTGTGTGAAGAGGAATAGGAAGAAAGAGGAGCTCAGGGAACACTGGATTCTCTCACAGAATTGACTAGACTCATGTCAGTGCTGTTGATATTCCCATGATACTATCACTTATAGAACATTTATTTTTTATTATAAAAGCAATTCTGGATAAGCGCAAAATTCTAAGTCTTCTAGTGGGAGCAATTTAAAACTGAATAATGCTGTCCTGAGGGAATTATACTACTCTTTGGGGTTTGTTTTTAGGTTTAACTCATCACAGAAAAAACTTCATCTTCACAAGTAATTACTACTAGTTTTGACCCTTGAGAACAATGGAGAAAGAGTTAGTAGAGAGTTGTGCAGGAGCTGTTCATTCAACTGTTAAATACACTTTTAGGAAAAGTGCAGTAAAAGAAGAAAAGAGGATTGAAATGGGCCAGCAGAATTTTGGCCAGTCTGTTCAGGGGTAATACCAACCTGCTATTCGGCTGTTTACGGGTCGCTACAAGCAGAGATTCAGACAATATCTCTGGAGATTTTATTTTATAGATACAACAATGTATTTCATATTTTTCAGTAAAATATGTCATACCTCATGTGAGCTTTTTCCTTTATCAGTTCAAGAGAAAAATTAAGATAGGAAATAATTTAAACGTTTCACCTGCTTCTGTTTCAGATGAGAAATCCATCTCATTTCTCAGCTTGCCAAATGAGCTCTGGTTTGCTTGCTGTGTTTGTAGCCTATAGCCCTAGAAGGGCAATGTTACAATAAGGGCCCAATTCTGTGCTCAGTGAATAGAGTAAGGAACAATTTTTAAATGAGTTTCCTTTTTTTATTTTATTTTTTAGGTTGCTGTCATAATTTATACACATTTTAGTCTCAGAAACAATGACTGAAAATGCACTGCAAGTGACTTTTAAGAAACAGAGAATAAGAATGAGAAAAATAATTTTATGCCTGTGGGATTTTTATTATTATTTCACAAAGACTTAAAATGAGGCATTTTGCTAAAGAACTGTAGAAATTTGGTGCAAAACCAAAATCTTTTGCTATCACGGCCAAATACAAACTATTATACAGAGAATGGACATTTATACAACAGAATAGAAATAACTACTACAGGGTTCGGAGTCCCTGGAATTGCACAATCGTTCCTGTAACTTAGCAGCTCATAGCTATGTGTAGTGAAATACAGTAGTCCTCACATATAGATGGCTTTTGGGCTACGAAGGTGTGTTCCTAGAACACCTTTTCAAATGCATCCGTAGTTCCTGACAGGAACGACATTTAAATCCTTGTATCACATAAACATTTATTTAGCTAGTTAGTTCTTTCACACTTTTTCTTTGCTTAAGGCAAATTTTTTACAGACTGTTTTTGGGTTTGGGGGAATTTAATGGGATACTTTTGAACAGAAGAGGAAAAGCTGCTGCTTTACCTAGCTGTTTATGATGCTTATATAGACACCTTTGAATTCAGAATAGGCCAATTTGGGATCAGTAAAGAAAGGAAGGAATGTAATTGTTGATCTTCAAAGGCACAGGATAAAATAGACTTTGGTCAGCATAGCTACACTATATTTTTACTTAAAGATGTGCAGATCATTTCAATATATCACACTATAATTTATTTCTTGATATTATATTGTTGGCACTATGCCGAGTTCAGTATGTTTTACTTTCTGGTGTTGCTGCTCAAGTCAATGGGTGTAGTCTCAGTGCAAAGCCAGGGAGACAAATTTCTGTGATCCAAGCTGTGCTCTGCTAAGGACTTGAGGAGAGGTGGAAAGATATTTGAGGTGCTTTTCTACAATATGACTTCAGAGTGAAATCAGGAGCACCAAGGAGCATATGCTGGGTTACACCAACAGCAAAATTCCTCTAGGAACCAGCTGAAGTGCAAAAGGTTTATCTGCCTTCTGACAAATTCAGCCTAACTTTAACCTAGTTGAAAAGCTGAGATAGAATCTTGCCAAACTCATCTCTCTCTACAGTCAGTGGAGAAGAAAGGCTTCAGCTGAAGGGCAATCTTTTCTTTCGAGAGGCAGTTGTGAAGCCTGTGTGAAACACGTTCCTAACATTAGCTCCTCAGCCTAACTCTGAGTGGGAGGAACTCAGACATGAGTGACTGGTCTTTTCCAGATCAACCTGGCATGCTGCGGCACCCCTGCCTCAGGACGAAGTGAGAAGCCTCACTGTATCGTTTGTAGTTAAAACGCTGCTGTGTTTGCGGGCGTTTTGCTGGAGTGAGTTCACTCTTGATGGAAGCAATCTGAGTGACAGGTCTGCAAAATGAAGTTGTCTAGTTACACCAGCCTTTACCAAAATAGCACTTCAATTTCCAGCTATTTGAAACCGTGGTTTCTCTTTCAAGAAGTCCAAGTATAGTTTTTTATTGACAAAATAAAGGAGGTTTTTTGTAGGGTTTTGTTTATCCTGTTTTTCTTTTTTCTGAGGCAGTGACAGCACTACCTCAGCTGATTGCTTCTAATGACACTAACTGCTGACATACTGAATTCAGCTTGGGTGTAAAATAAGGCAACTTGGAGAGCTACCGCCTTATTGTCTCTACTGACCCACAAAAAAGCAAAACCTGTTCAGTAGCTAAAAGTCTAATATGCACCTGCAACTAAGGGGAAGAAATCCTACAAGTATACAAGTGAAAATTGATCCTGAAAATTAGACTACTGAAAATCCAGAAAATGAAAAAAAAAAAAAAAAAAAAAAAAAAAAAAAAAAAAAAAAAATTCCTTGGGAAGCACTAAACTGCACAGTCATAAACATTACTTAGCCTTAAAGTTCATTCCTGACACGATTCCTGAAAACAACTGGAGATACAAGTATAACATTTCAATCCATAAAATCGGTTTTTAATGATTTGTATCCCCAAAATCAAAAAAGAAGATATTTTTCTCAGTATTGCAGAATCTAGCCTAAAGGTATGGTACCTCCTTCATTATTCAACCAGACAGGGACAACAAAAATCTGTTTCTGAAAGTCCAGGATCCAGAAAGAGGTAAAATTATTCAAGAAAACTAAAAAAATGGCTTCATCTCCCTTGCATAAACCAAGCACAAACTGTTGCAGTTTTATATATCATGGAGAAAGGCTTTTCCAGTAAACCTGTCACTGTCAGAGGTTATTTAGATAGGTGAAGTGGAACACCATGCATAATATAGCGAATGTGGCACATTTGCTTGGAATAAATGTACATTTTTCAGAGTGAATATTCTAAATAATGTCACTAATATGGAGAGTCCCAAAGTTAGTGTAGAGATGAAGTAACACAATTATTGTCAGAAATATTGTATAATTTATGATACCAGATATGAAATTGGCGTTCAGGCTTGAAATTTTCTTTGCAGTTACTGGATGGGAAATGCAGGCAATTTATTGTCACAAATCCTGAAGATCTTAGAAAAATTCTTGATTCAAAGATAATCTTAGATTTGAGGCAAATTTATGAAGTTAAGATGGTGACACATCAAGGGACAGTAGTTCATAATTACTTTGGTAAAATTAAATGGAGTTTTTAATATTTTCTCATCTTTAATTACGTTTCTCTGTTTTTTGGCTAAATCATTTTTGATTATGCTTTTTGACACATAAACATTCATTTTAGAATCTGCTCTGGAGCTGGTTGGTTAAGCCTATCTTTTTGTTTCCATATGGTTTGGTACAATCCACAAACATAGCAAATTTGCAACTTGATAAACCTTTTGCCAAGTTTGTGATGAAAAACGTCGGTGTGTTATTTATTCAGCTTTAATTAATGCAAATTAGATTATTTGTTAATTAGCATTTTATGGTTATTGGTGGTTGCAGGTTATTTTTACCAGCACTTCTTTGGATGTTTAGCTAGTTGAACTACGTAACTGAATACCTAAACTGTTTTGTGTCATTTCTATTCCTTTCTTGATGATTCAAGAAGCACACACACTGGTATATATATATATATATATATATGCACTTACAACTACACCCATCTCTCTATACATGCATTTATATTTATGAACTTGCATTTACATACACCTGTATATATATACATATACACACACACATACATGTATACGCATTTATACATGCACATAGCCCCACCCCTTCCTGATGTCTGCTAAAATCAGTCATTATTTCCTATAAAGTAATCTCTCTGTCCAATTAAGTTTTCTACTAGTCCCTTGTTTTATTTCACATTAGCATGCTCAGTGAAAAGGGCTAATCTTTGTGGGAGTTCGTGGAAAAATGGAGATGAAGATACTCAAATCAAGACGTGGTTAGTATTCACCCAAAATACTACCGGTCTTCTTCCCTGGTTATCGACTCACTTGCTGTCCTATGTTGTAAGGAATCCTCTTGTTGATGAAACTCGGGTAACACGTCATCATCCCTTCTCTGGCAGAACCGCACGTGTGCATGAGCAATTTAAGGTAAACTGGCTTGCTTCTGCTTCGTGGTACATGCACTGTATGAGAAAATGACTTATGTTTTTGCTTCTTTCAAAATGCTTTGCATGAATCTCTTTTCCTGGGTTATGTCCCATCCTAAACCCAAAGAATTTTTATTTAAAGACACCATTGTCAGGCAGAAGCACCCCAGAAGGATCAATAACCCCTCAGTGATAAATGCATACCTGTCTGGCCTGACATATCCAGCCCATCGAATGTTCCTCTGCTTAAAAGGAATGCAGAGCTCACCTTCTCTGTCATTGAGTCTATTCCTCAAATCAATGCACATATATTAATTATGTGTACAATTAATGAAATAAAGCAAATGGTTTAAAAGCAAACCCAGTGTCCAGTTATGGAATGTTAAGGGTCGAGGGACCGAGGTAATAACTCCTCAAATTCCTTAACGATCCCCTGTCTCGCTAGAGACAGAAGGGGTTTAAGGGGAAAAAAAGAAAATTCACACCTCAGTCTGCGTTTGGGAAACTGAGACAAACTTTTAATAAACAATAAAACCACACAACTATACACTGCTATACATAGGCGACAGATGGAATAGGCAGTGTCCTCTCTAAGCCTGTGCAGATGTTCAGAATGTTGTCTTCGTGGGCAGAGAATGTTCATGAACCGTTCTCTCACCACGTTTCATTTCTGCCCGTCTGCTATGTGGCCTGAGGCAAGCAACGAGGAGATGTGTCCATAGACAACTTAGAACTGACAAGCACTTACCCAGGCTGATGACATGGGCTGCCTCCATACCGGTGAATGGCCAGTGGAGTTTGACTCTGCACTGCTAGGCAGTGTGACAGCTTTCTGGCTTGGCATTGGCCCATGCTTTCCACCTGGTCTGCTCCGAGCCATGCCTTGGGACTGTTGCCAGTAGCGACTTGGGCCCAGCACTAGTTCCAGGTGGTTTACATATGGCCACCCTGACTTGGACCTGATGCTATGAACATGGGTGTCTTTGTGGTTTTCAACCTCAGTGCCAGAGGACTGCCACAGCATGTTTTATTTGCTGATCTGGATGCAGCTATATGGACCTCCTGATGCTTTTTTTGCTGTTAACCTGCCTGTTCATGATTAACAGTGATATGCCAGAGATCTTCAAGGCTTAGCTGTTATTGAATCTGGAAAGCAGTATGTCCAAAGGTCAGCTGGACAGGTGGAGACTGACAACATGAAGAAAAGGAAAGGAAGAGTTCTCTCTCTTCCTCCCACATTACAGTGGTTACTCAGACCCCTCCAGCAAGATGGAAGATCTATCCCAGTTTTGTACTTTGGGTAAATAACTTCCCTAAATCTGAAATATGGGATCATTCCAGCCATGTATGTCTTATGTGAGGGCAGTTCTCCAACCTATCCTTCAAAGGTAGAATAGCAGAGTGGGATAAAATTTAAAAAGACAAAAATGACAGCAGCAGCAAGTGAAAAAGTTAGGAAAGGTAATGTGTAGAAGATTGTGTAATACATGTCCTTCACTGAGAGACATATTGATCTCTCATATAAATTGCAATGTTGTCTGCTTTCATGATTTCATTCTGAGTCTAGCGATGTTTAAAATCTAACTCACATTTCCCTCTATGGTGTAAAAAATGTCAAATCACAAGACAAAAACTTGGGATATGTTCATTATTGGTTGTTGTATCTTGATTTGTAGTACGATTTATGTGGAAGTGAGTGATCCTGGCGCTATCCAATGACATACATCCACATCCCAAATGCCAAGATCAGTTCAGGGAAGTATAGAGCCTGAGACAGGACTGGCTTCCTCAGGCTGCCCTAAAATCTTGCCTGAGACTATTTTTTTTTCCCAGAAGTTTCTTTCTAGCCTCCATCTCTTGCAAAAGTTATTGCTCTGTATGACTATCTGAAAGGAGGTTGTAGAGAAGTGTGGGTTGGTCTCTTCTCCCATATAACAATTGACAGGACAAGAAGGAATGGCCTAAAGTTGCACCTAGGGGAGATCTAGGTTAGATACCGGGAAGAACTTCTTTACAGACAGGATTGTGAAGCATTGGAACAGGTTGCCCAGGGAGGTGGTGGAGTCCCCATCCCTGGAGGTGTTTAACAGACATGTAGATATGGCTCTGAGGGACATGGTTTAGGGTCCCTGGCAGTGCAGGGTGAACGGTTGGGCTTGATGATCATAAAAGTCTCTTCCAACCAGATGATTCTATGATAAACATTTATGTGTAAAATTTATGATTGTCCTTTTTCTGGGTTTGCATTATTTGGAAGTAGAATTAGAAACATGCCTGTACTCTGTGATGGAAGTGGTTTTTTCTATTAGGTGGAAGAAATATGCAGCTTTTTTTGCAGCTTTTTCCGCAGCTTTTTCCATTTTTACTCCCATGCTGGTTGCATGTGAATTCTTAGTCTTTGCAGCGCGTAGTAAGTATTTCTAACCTATGTTTTCCTTCTCATAATTCAGATAACATAGCAGAACAATCTTCAAATTTCAATAAATCAATTAATCCCTAAATCTTAGAAAAAATTCCAAGTTTAGCCCAGAATGGAAAACTGCGGATTAGAAGTTTGAAAACACCAGACTTAAACACAAATGAGATCAATGTCCTAAGAGGGTTCTATAGAACATAGGGTGTATTATTAAATATTAAGACAAAGTGACTATCTAACATACCCATTTGCTGGCTTTCAAATATACATTACCTGCCTCCCTTTGTGTTGCTGTATGTCTGCTCAGTTCCCAGAAACCTACCTAAAAATACACTTTAAAATTGCATCTATATTAAGACCACAGATAGCAAGTCATAGCTTCATTTGAGCAAATCCATATGACTAATGATGCTTTAAAAATAAAGTTTTTAAAGGAAATGCATTTCTAAAAAAAACTTGACCCCTTGAACACTGGAAGCACTGCAACTCTCTCAGTGTGGCTCAGCTGAAAGCCAACTAAGCCAGTGCAAAGGCATCCATTGACATGGATGGCCTTTCTACCATGCCTCTGGGGTTATCTGTGTACCTCTTCATGCACAGAGGGGAAGTAAATATGCCTATAACAAATTCCTCTAAAGCACAGGGAGAGTTTATTACGAACCAGCTATTCAAGTTTTGTAAAACTCCATTGGTAGCATTTTCTCTTTATGGAATTTACCCTTGCAGGGGATGTGCATATTGCTGATGGAACTAAATAATTAACAACTCTCCACATCATCACCATTTTTTACATTCTTCTTACTTTACACAAACTATGACTCCATGGGGCAAGCTTTATGTGTAGAACCTCCCCTCATTCTGGATGGAAACAAACACTTATGCTAAAGGTGGATTTTTAGGAGTATCTGAGTAATATACAGTTGTTCCCAAATGGTTCATGCAGTGTGCAACGACATGTTTCTCAATAGCGTAGCAGATGAAGTGTATGATTATATTAGAGATGTATCTGAATTAAAACATCCAGTTTAAATGACCTGTCAGGTTAAACTGGAAAATGGTAGGCTTGTGTCTGATGTTACCTATTTTGTTTTTTCACCAGAAGAGGTTGAGTCAGGTTGGTTGACAACAGAGACGCAATTTGTGTGTTAACCTCAGTTTCTTCTCATCCCTCCGTTTGACAGGTACTTCCCACATGCACCTTATCTGCTGGAGTTCAGAGCATTTTGAAAGCTGAAGTCTCAATTCTGCAATTGCATCCACAGCTCTGGAGGCAAAGTGAAGATCTCATGGGACTGGAACACCCGCTTGGTTTCAGTGCATGTTCTTGTCCGCAGAGAATCTGCATTTATACAGAAATGACTGCACGTTCAAAGCTTGTCTATGAAAATCTGACAGAAGGTAGCAGCCAAACACAAGACTACAACATCACTTGGTGAAAAAAGAGCAAAATGAGAATAGTGGCCCAAGGTAACACTGTGAAAAGTTAAACTCCCCCATCCAGTATTTCCTACTGTGGCTTCAGTGTATATTAATCAGTTGAAACAAGCACACCAAGCAAATAAATTAGTTTTTCTTTCTCAGAAGGATTAAATGGTCTGCAAGTCTGTTACGATTTGAGGTAGCTAGCTAAGCTAGTAAAGTATCTCTAAAATTTAACAAGGAGCCAGACCTGAAGTCTATGGAAATTCCACCTGTGCAGCAACTGATGATTTCAAATTTTGCCCACAGATGGTCTTTAATCCTCAGTGATGACTTGACTTTTCTCACAGTATTCTATTTCAGTAATTTTGAAAGAAGGAAAAAGAAGAGAACACATGAAAAAGAGATCTCCTTTCTCCTCCCATCTCTGTCCATTAAATGTCTGATTCCAATTTAATGCATTGATGTTGAAGGTCTTTGAAATTGAAAGGAAGGTGTGTTTCTCTTCCTATCCTTAATGGGATAATAGCACATACTAATGCACATGCATTTGTTCTTTTAGTCACAATTTCTTAAGAATTGTAAGTTGCAAACATTATCGCTTTATGATTATTGTGCTGTTAGACAAAAGAAGACGTATATAGAGACAGGCAAATGGAGAGGCCAGAAGATGATGACATTCAATAATATAAGCTTCTTTTTTCTAGACTACACAGAGTTCCATTTGTAGTTTGCATATTTCTCAAATTCACCCTTTCTCAGAACTCCAAAAACAAATGCCTAAAACCTGGCAGTACTTATATAGCTCATTTGCCCCCTCCTTAAACACTTTACCTGGTACAAAGCAAAAATGAAAGCATGATGTCCTAGTACAGCCATGTAAAATGTACAATAAATTATTTTTAAAAGGAAGCACTTTAATGCTAGCAAGCCCCAGTGATCTGCTTCGAAGCTGTCACCAAAGGACACTTTAGACATTAGAGTGCATTACTGGATAGTAACGGTAAATGGCTGTATAGAATCTCTCTGATCGTTATGGCTATTTAATAATTCTCTTTCCTGTTTGCAAAATGGATAAATGAACATTTTCATGCTCTCAGAACAAACGGCATAAATAAAAATTGATAAAATAGTTCTAAATAGTTTTCACTTTAAAAAAAGTATTGTTTTGATCCACTGCAATGCTCCAGCTATATATAACCACATAATATCTTCTTGTGTTTTATTGAATTTAGCTCACTGCAAATTAAAAATATATGCCAGTTCTTAAATATGTCGTAACACAAAAGCCCATAAATCTAAGTACACTGCATCACTTGTGCCTGTGTAAACATGTGCTTCAGGGTTCTGACTCTGATGAAAGGAGGAAAACCATGGAGATGGGAATCTGTTGTGATTGCCGTCCATGAGTGAAAGAAGCACAGACCCCTGGTTTGGTGTGCACTGTGTTGGCTCATCAGAAATGGGGTGTGCTGTGGCTGGGAAATGCAGAAGGCTGACATGTCCTTCTTAACTTTCCCTCACACCTGTAGTAGTGTTCAAAAAAATCTTCATCAGAGAAACTAGGACAGACTTCACTTAAACAGTGAAGAAATCAAGGTAAAGGTCTGACTTCACGGAGATCACTAAATCGCCCAATCCACTTTCAAGACATTAGCATTAGTCAAAACACACAGACAAAATGCTTCTAGGATTTCACTTCAAAGTATTGTCCTGTTCAAAAGAAACACACTCCAAAACAAAACAAACAAGGAAAAAAATCCCCAAAACCTCAAAAAGAAGGAAAAGATAGGAGAACCTTAATGAAACACTGCTCTTTCTGCCCAGCATCAGAGACCAGAATTCATGAGAGTTCATTGTGATCAGTGATGTGCAGAGTGAGGAGCGCTACCATTGCTGCGAACATGAACAGCTTCTGTCAGAAGGAAGTGCAGCTGATTAATCAACTTCATATTACCTGAACTGATTAAACAATGAGACGTCCTGGGGTTTTGCTGTCTGTCCTGATGAGTGCTCATCATAACTATTAGTACCAAGCCCTAGCACTTCTCCCTTGGGAGTAAACTACCTTCTAATGTTTTTCCTCTAGAAATTAATTCCATTGTTATGGAACCTGTGTATTAAAGGAAGTGTAAACTAATCATTAGTAATTTTTAAACAATTTGACCTTTCCAGCTTTGACTAGTGGAGTGTTTTTGGAAGTGTCTTGTTCGGTTTCCCTTATTCACGTAAGCTGAAGTATTCACATTGCTTAGACGAATAGAAAAGGGACTGATATGCTTGTAGTATTGTGTTTATTTCTAAAGCAGAAAAAGTGGACAATTTTTAATGATTTTTTTTTCCCTGAAGTAATGTTTAAAGGATTAGCAGCTGTGGAAACCATGCAAACTTTTGCTTTGTTCCACAAAATGATCCACCCTCTGCCTAACCTCCAATACAATAAGCGCCCTCTCCAAAAGACCCCATTAAACTTGTGTTACCTGCAAAAGGGAACAGATTTTTAAACATGTGCTTAATTCGAGGTTAAAGAGTGTATTTGTCTCGTGCCAATAAGTAATTTCTAAACTTGGATAAAATTTAAAAGTCATGTTTGAAAGACATGTTCTTTGCATGTCTATCAATCTGTTTTTTAACATGATTTCTCTGTGTTTAGGTGCATAAAGCAAGTGTGAATAAATCACCCTGTAATTCTTCTTTAGAAGGTTAGAGAATGCCCCAACTTTCTAGATTACAGTATGTCCTCATAGATGTTACCAAATATCAGCTTCTCCCCTTCCATAAAGACTGTTCACAACTTCCCTACATCCCTGCTTGTGAGAAAGTTTCAATCTGACCAAGACCAAAGGCAGGAAAAGGCAGTTACTTCTAACTTTGTATTCGGGCTCTTTTCCCAGTTTCCAGTGCTAGCAGCTTTTAAACACTTAACAGCTTTATTAGCTTAAAACAAATTTATATCAATGTTAATTCAGATGTCTAATTTCAAGAGTGGGAAATATTTTTTTAATTTTATCTATTAAACCTTTTAGACTTTGGGGAAAAGAGTTTAAAAATAGTCTTATGCATGAAATTCTCAAGTCATTTTGAGTGGATTCATCATGAGCATGCACATCCTCTCCATTTATTATAGGTAACTTCCTTTCTCTAAGTTTTCCTGGTATGTATGAGGGTTGGAGTAAACAAACCCATGAAAAACTATGAGACCAAGTCCCTGAGCACAAAGGACACAAAGAGCAGCTGTCCAGCTTCAACCCTGCAGGCATAATAGCAGTACACTGGTGATTCTCAGCACTGCAGTTCTCCACAGGGGCATACATCCCCACACAAAAGCTTGCAAGGTTTGGAATTGTTTTTCTTTTCTTTATTTCTCTTTTTTTAAAAATGTGCAGTAGCCTAGAGAAATGACGTAACAGGGCCAACTCATATTCATTGCTCACAAACTACCAGGTGCTCAGATGCAGAAAACTAATTCAGAAACAAGTACTAACATTTGTTTAGGTTCCAAATACTGCCGATGTCTTTTTGGGTTATTTACAAGCCTTAAATATTCCTAAAGCTTTGGAAGTAACTCTTTGTTAATCTTCCTGGAAAGCACCTCTAACCAAATCATATTTCTTATGGGCTCCCTAAAATGGATGTCAGCTCAGCACATTGATTTTTATTAATTACTATTCTTCAGAGGCTCTTTCTCATTTTACAGAATTGTGCCTAAACACCTACACATATTTAGGGTGGTGAATTTCACACAATTACAATGTTTGGCATGACCTGTCCATCCCATCTACCCCCAGATAGTTCCATACACCTGACAGTATACTCATGATAGCTAACAGGAGTTTTGTTCACAATTCAATATAGGCAGGGTTTTAGACCTTAACATCAACACCTTTATTCCTCTGCTTCACAGCTTCATTGTAATCTTTTAGAAAAACCTAGAGTAAAACCTGACTTTTTAGTTTCCATTAGAGTCAGTGGAAGTTTTGTTCAAATAAGAAGAACAACTTATGCTTTTCAAACTGCTCATGAAGCCTGGTGATCTACCCTGTATTTCTGGAGTGTGTCTTAAAGCTGAGAAAAGCCAGACTATTACCATATACATTAACTGTACATAATATTGAAGAGTGTTGTGAGGGTCTCAGTCTAAGACAGGCTGACAATCTTGATTATAGATTTACAGTTTGTGGACAAATCAGATGAGCTGATGTGATCCTAATTAAGGTATTATGTCTGTTGCTTCAAAATAAAATAATTTTATACATATTTTTCTTCATTAAAAATGTTTTTAGAAGTAGAACCTTTATTTCAAACTCCCATCCCATGAAATAATTTCCTGTGATTGTATTGCTGGCAATTTAAAATACTGTTAATCTTTTAACATGTTATTTTATAAGACTTCTTCCAACTGCAATTGCAGTTTTTTAAAGCTGTGAGTGAGACTCATAAGAAATCAGAAGTGTCTTTAAAAGCTAGTAATTTCACTTACCTATTCAGCAGATGACTCACAGTTAACTTAAAAAAATAAACTAGAAAGTCCAACCCCATCGCCCATCCCCCCACCCCACAAGAAGTGCTGCCAGCAAGATTTCATTATTTGTTTGTTTTATAATCAATAAAATCTATTAGCAGACGAGGTATTGCAATTGCCAGAACATCAATACAACTAGTTTAACTTCAGATACTGGTTGACTTGGGATGTCAAAGCTCCCACAGTTGTTGGGAGCCTGGCATTAAAAGAACAGATACAATCCTAAGCCTAAGTGTTAACAAAGCTTGTTGGTATCCCAGAGGAGATTAGGTTGCTGATCTTGTAAGGATCAGCTACTTACTTAGTGATGTTTACACTGACATTGATGTAGTGACATCCTGATCTAATTACATGTCAATAAACCACAGTCCTGATGCCCTGAGAAGATCAGGAGAGGATTACAAGAACTCCACTGCCAATCCTCAAAGCCTAAGGAAGCAACCCTGTGATTTAATTACCATGAATTCAGTAACTGTAAAGCTATTGTTTTAAATGGGCCAATTCTTTTCCTAATTAGATTGCATCCCTTTAACCCCCTCCAGATTTTGCAGACATTCTGCATAAAATTCACTGCTTTAGTAAACACTCCTTTAGATGCCTCCAGGTCACTTGCCTCTAAGATTCCAGCTCTTTCTTGAGCCTAAGCACTCTTAAAGGTTTTGTTTTAAATGTATGTCATTGTTTTCTTGTTCTCGGGCATGGTGCCAGAGAGTAACTTCAGTGCTATGTTAATTCTGGCAGCCAGTGAGTGTGTTTATCTCCTTAATGCAACCAACACCGGATGACCTATGCTGCAGTTTCAGGGATGTAGGGATGGCTGCTCCTGCTCAGGGAAAGGTGGAGTACCATGCTTAAGGTGGAAAAACACAGTTTTGCCCTAACAGCTGGGAAAACTCACAATAGCTTTGCTGTTAACAAAAGAAAGGTTCAGGTCTGGAGAACAAACATAAGCATCATGCTACGGATGAGGTTGGTACCCACTTTTAAGAACTTCGAGCTCTGAAAAGCACAATTTAAGCAGTCCACAACATTTTTTAGACTAGTTTGTTACTGTGTTTGGAAGACTTTGTTAAGATTTAACATAGGGAAATGGATGCAGAGTTTCCCTTATCTTCAGCTAATGATAACTGGAATTGCTAGTTTCCTACCCTTGCTAAAAGCTGAGAAGATTTTTAAAAGTTTGACCCATTCTGAGCACTGTGTTTGCCTCACACTCAAGTGGGATGTTGGTACCACCTTACTAGAAAAGACAAACTTGTAATGTATTAGCAAAGTGCAAGCAGGATCCTGCAGCAGAGAATCCTCTCCTAGTAAAAAGCACCCACAAATGCTCCGCATAGCTACAGGCAAGATATTTTATCTACTCCATTTCTTAAGGTCTGGGAGGGTGGGAGAGGCTGTTGAAGATGGAGGCAAGAAATATTGATGGTTTTGCACAACTAATCTTTCCAGAGCTTTAGAATATAGTTTTTGTTTAAAAAGGAATGCACGGTATTCTGTCTGCCCTGCTCTGTGTAAGGCGTGGAGGGATGTTGAACTGACTGACTTCCAACTTAAATTGTTCTATGATTTTATGTCAAGTGGTGAAACCTATATAAAAATACTGATTTTTTTCTGCTCCTCCAGCCTTCCCTCTTCTTTCTCTAGACTCTTATTTCATCATTTTATTCACCCTTCAAGTAAACTACCGGGTATCAGTGTATAAAGCTTTCATTATGATATCCAAAGGTGCACAGCTATTTCACATTACTGGAAAGGACACAATCTCCAAGAGCAGCTGAGTAGCTCACACGTCTAAGGCCCACTTTTAAAAATGACTCGTGATCTTTGAAAGTCAATGTTAGTAGTAGCTTTCCATTGGAGATGACAGCTTTCAAACATTTCCTCCAATGCCACAAATTGAAAATAAAGGAGGTTTTCTTTAATGGTAAGCTTTTGAATCATGAAAACACTTGTGGAGATACAGATGACATTGAAAACTGACTCGCAGGGTGTTTCAGCAGTTTTGCAGACAAACACATTTTTATGGAAATAGGTTCCAGTGTGACCTTGATTTGATATAAATTGTGTTACAGATAAAACCAAAAAGGACTAGGTTCAACCCTGATAGATTTCCACTGGTCTCACTGAGTTTACTACAGGGATAAACATGGCCCAAGTTATTTCAGTGTAAGTATGTGAAATAACTACTTTCCATGAATATCCATTCTACATACCTACAGTATGCTCTATAATAGTACTAATAACACCAAGCACTTAATGTTTTCATCTTCAAAGCACTTTGAAAATATTAGCCAATAGAAGAAACTTCTATGAAAGTTCAGCTGATGAAGAAACAGAAATTTCTTGGAGGAATAGATAGATTTTGTACACCAAATGAGTTTTATAAATTTGGTTGATATAGAAAAGCTGTTGGGTGGGAATAAATAAGAAATTCTAGGTAGTACACTGTTCCTTAGGGATGCTTACAATTAAATAAAAAAAGACTAAGTAGCCAGCTCAAAACCAGAACCTCAGTTTTCTTCACGGCTCAATTGTCAGCTCTGCTGACAGTCTGGTTTTAAGAATGATTTCAGTAATTTTTCTCCAAGACAAGTTTGAATGTGTCCTAGGGATAACCACGAATAAAACTACACCAGATTTGGCTTCTATCAGTCTGCCTACTTGGACTTTAGTAAGGCCTGTGACACCATTTCCCACAGCATTCTTCTGCAGAAATGGGCTGCCTATGGCTTAGATGAGTGTACTCTCCACTGGATAAAAAACAAGCCGGATGGCCGGGCCCAGAGAATGGTGGTGAATGGAGGTAAGTGCAGTTGGTGGCCAGTTACCAGAGGTGTGCCCAGAGCTCAGTATTGGGGTCTGTCCTCTTCAACATCTTTATCAACAATCGGGATTAAGAGATCAAGTGCACTGTCAGCAAGTTTGCAGATGACACCAAGTTGGGTGGATGTGTCGATCTGCTTGAAGGTCAGGAGGTTCTACAGAGGGATCTGGACAGGCTGGATCAATGGGCCAAGGCCAATGATATGAGGTTCAACAAGACCAAGTGCCAGGTCCTGCACTTGGGCCACAACAACCCCCTGCAATGCTACAGGCTTGGGGAGGAGTGGCTGGAAACTGCCCAGCAGTAAAGGACCTGGGGGTGTTGGTTCACAGCTGATTGAACATGAGCCAGCAGTGTGCCCAGGTGGCCAAGAAGGCCAACAGCATCCTGGCTTGTGTCAGCGATAGTGTGGCCAGCAGGAGGAGGGAAGTAAATGATCCCCTGTACTCGGCACTGGTGAGGCCACACCTTGAATACTGCGTCCAGTTTTGGGTCTCTCACTTCAAGAAGGACATTGAGGTGCTGGAGCGTGTCCAGAGAAGGGCAACAAAATTGGTGAGAGGTCTAGAGCACAAGTCTTATGAGGAGTATCTGAGGGAACTGGGGTTATTTAGCCTGAAGAAAAGGAGACTCAGGGGAGACCTCATCACACTCTACAATTACCTGAAAAGAGGTTGATCTCCCATATAACAATTGACAGGACGAGAAGGAATGGTCTTAAGTTGCACCAGGGGAGATCTACGTTAGATATCAGGAAAAATCAGGGTCGTTAAGCATTGGAACAGGCTGCCCAGGGAAGTGGTGGAGTCCCCATCCTTGGAAGTGTTTAAAAGACATATGGATGTGGTGCTGAGGGACATGGGTTAGGGACCCTGGCAGTGCAGGGTGAGTGGTTGGACTTGATGGTTTTAAAGGTCTCTTCCAACTGGATGATTCTGTGATTCTGTGTGATTACATGAAAGGGAGCTAAGTTACCAATCTACATTTTCCCAGACACAGAAAAAAATTATGATGGATACGTTTTATTACCATCAACACCAATCTAATTAGCTTCACCCTCCCATGCAGCTAAATGAGAACTTGTAACACATACATGATGAAGAACATCAATGGAAAGGGAGTGTAATGGTGATAGAGACTACATCAAAAAAAGGAACATTGTTTAAAAGGCTAATATATTGCCTTAAGCTCAGAAGCTGAACCCTGATCTAAATTCTGGGCATTTATCTAATTTCCTTTCTTCTGAAATTAAGCATTATATAAATGTGTCATAGTGCTTCAGTTGTTCACCTCTTAAGAATTGAAAAACCCTGAGTCTCATTCCGCATATTTAAAGAAAAATAAATTGCAGTCGAGAGATATAGGGTTGACTGAAATTGAATTCAGTGTTCATTTAAAGTGGGCCTCCTTTTGCTGCAACATGGGCAGCATGAGGACACAGCCTACATGATCCCCATCTTCCTCAGTACACAAAATGAGAACAGTGAAAACAACATTTGCTGAGGATATTTTTTGACAGTGCAGATTTAGTTTGCTCTATAAGATTATAAATTTCAGTAGGGTTTTTCTCCATTGCATGCCACAGGATATTACAAGAAACTACTATTCAAATTTTTAAAAAGTACACTTTTCTGTAACCTCCAGTAACTAACTACAAAGCCTGCTGTAATCACAGCCACTGCTGTCACAAAAACAGCTTGTCAGTTCTTCATAGGGTCTACTAGAAAGTGAGAGAGCTTTACAATATTTGAAAAAACATCACAGATTTCAATTAGTACTGTCAAAATTTACCACACCCATGCTATTAAACTGCTTGTCATCAACACAACTTATTACGTGTATTACCCAAGTCTTCCTAGCCTGTGCAATAAGCGATGCAGTAAGGATCCTTAGGAAGAAAAGAGTCACAGTACTTCAAAAGGAGCATCAGAGCAGCTCTTTCACTGTTGCTGTTGCAGTTTTAGGATTGTAGTGAGAGCGACAAATTGAACCCATAAGGTAACGGACACTGTCTGTGTCTTTATCTCTCCTTTCTACCTTAGTCCTTTGATTTCCTAGGAGCCGCTGTTGTCTGTAAGGCACACAATGCACACTCCCTGCTTCCACCTCTCACTAAATTGTACACAGGCAGACGTCTTTCTATTTTTAAAGAACTTTTAGAGGCCTTTATTGAAATGCGCCACTTTGGCATCTGTTGTTTTTAAATCAGTTTCATAAGTATAATCTATACTTCTCAGAACACTAAATATAAGAAATACTGGTTTTATTACCTCACATCTTACTGCTATCAAGAAAAGCACAGTAGAAATCAGATTGTAGTAGTTCGTATAATCTGTATTGAAGTGAACAGAATTTGTTTCAAGATGGAAATACAGAGGTACCGTTACTGGCAATAGTGTCAGTATCTCCTGACTCTTGGCCACATCATGCAG
>NW_010420450.1:344-9619 GCF_000710305.1 Buceros rhinoceros silvestris | reverse complement strand
GAAATCTCTTGGCTTCTCAGGCTGCCTTTGGTTCTCCTGGCAGTGGTGCACTTACCTACAATGACATGTGGAACTGGTCTCCATCAAAGACATTTAATTGTAGAGGGGCTGTGCAGAGGGAATCATATGCAATTGGACAAGGTCAATATAGAAGAGGTGCTGGGTGGGAATAAATAAGAAATTCTAGGTAGTACACTGTTCCTTAGGGAT
Source organism: Buceros rhinoceros silvestris (assembly GCF_000710305.1). NCBI lineage: Eukaryota > Metazoa > Chordata > Aves > Bucerotiformes > Bucerotidae > Buceros > Buceros rhinoceros. The sequence continues at coordinate 9,409 of NW_010420450.1, read as the reverse complement.
GCTTACAGTTAAATAAAAGAAGACTAAGGAGCCAGCTCAAAACCAGAACCTCAGTTTTCTTCACGGCTCAATTGTCAGCTCTGCTGACAGTCTGGTTTTAAGAATGATTTCAGTAAATTTTCTCCAAGACAAGTTTGAACGTGTTCTAGGCATAACCTTCTCTAGAAACTACCACAAATAAAACTACACCAGATTTGGCTTCTATTGGTCTGTTCTATCCCCCAGCATTATTTTTTGACTCCTCTACAACCCCTCATATCCCAAAGCATAAAATCATGCAGTTGCATACAGAAAGAAAATTTGGTGGTCACACAGAACTTAACAGTGTTTCAGGTATTTTGACTGAAAAAAAAAAAACAAACAACCCAGCATAAAAGTTCTTCTCATTCATCTAGCACTTTAGCTCCTTTTGTGGGTTACAGAACATCAAGAAGTATTAGAAGGGACAAAAGAAAGGGCTTCCCAAATGATGACGATTTTGGAGTACCAGAGCACTAGAGTGTAATGAAGAGAACGATTGCGTAGTTATATCAGACAGTGAAGACTGAGCAGGCCACCGCTCTTTATTACACTGGATGTATTGCACTTCACAACCAAAGCTAGTGCACATGAGGAAATGTGAGAAGCCCCAAGTATTTATGAAGACAGTTCATTTGTGTGGTTCGCAGAAGCCAGTGGGATTCTCTGTCAGTGCGTGACCATCACACTTTTGTGCAAGTTATTTGAAGTCTTCTGAGAAACTGGAGCCATTTCTGCTGCCACACCTTTCTTTACTATTTGCAGGTCATCCAAGCATGTGTCCAAAAGATGTCTCAGTTCTTCTCTACAGAGACCTAGAGATATAGCAGCAGCATTCTCTTCTTTTTAGCCTGTTTCAACACCTTCTATCCAAGACTTCTTAATCTTTTACTGATTGTTGTTTCATCAATAATAATTCTAACAAAATTTCCTCTCAAAATTTTTATATAAGTCTTAAATAAAAAGGGGAAGTTGTAGTTTTGTAGCTCATGTAACTAATTTCAAGCCCTCTGGTTTTACATTAAAAAACAAGTGAAGAAATTACTTAGAAATAGGTGCCTTCTATCTAGTGGCTATTTCTGGAATGGTAGATCCTACCTTGCCAGAGAACTCTGAGCAAACAGGAGACAACCTGCAAGAGCAGAAAAGGCAGAACTCTGGAAATATTCTGCTTCCTCCTGCATTGCCTGGCACAAGACCCACCACAACATGGCAGACACAACACAATGCCCACCGATAGATGGGCAAAGGTCTATCCAAACTCAGTGTAGACATCAAGTCAAGGTGTCGTATTTAGAGCTGTAGCTGTTCCTCTAGTCTATGTGAAGAAAAAAGGTGCTTCACGAGGATAATTCAGTTCTTTTAAGATCTTAATCACTTCCTGAAACTGTACATTTATCTCCACTGCTTAAGCAGGAACACTGCCCTAAATAAAGTATGTCATGTGCGTAATAAATTTAAGTGAGTGGTATGAATGTGGACCAAATCCCCTGCCTGCATTAAGTAGGGGCCAATATTTTACCTCATCTCCTTCTGTATGAACTGATGCACTGTGAGGGATTCGTTGGGCTGTCATATTAATAGTTCAAAGACATGCATATATCTGCACAGGGCCTCCCAGACTCTTCTTTCATAGGAGGTCTGCATGGTTTCTGCTGCTGCCCAGGAAACAACAAAGTCTTCCCTAAGCAAATAATTGCAGGAAGCAAAGGCAGAGGTTAACAGAAGCAATGGTCTCATAATTGCAGGAGAAGGCCACAGAATAATGTAAATCAAAACTAAAACAAAAACAAAAAACTGTGTAAAAGATTCCTTTATAAAATAAAAAGTCATGAGCATTTTCTTCTCTACATACATACACACAACCTCTACCTCAGTTTGATGGAACTGCAAACTCTCGCTGAGTTCACTGTACATAAAACTAAGCAAATGAAACATTTCCTCAAAAATCCCATTTTCCAGGAAAGAAGAGGGGGAAAAAAGCATCCACAGTGATTACTTTAAGAGAGACAAACAAAGGAAAACCGTCCAGGAAAACAGATTTTTTAACAAGTTAAGGACACACAGCACTGAGACCAGCTACTAACTTACAATTAAGGCATTGTCTCTGCAGCAACAAGAAAAATGGGCATCTTCCTGAGCAAGGAGAGACCTGTTTACACCTTTTCTTACTCACAGTCAGCTTTTGCTTGTGATTGTATATTTTTTTATGGTTCAATATTTACAAAAAGACTGCAAAATTTAAAGACATCCCACAGTTACAGAAGACAACATAATTATAAGGGTCAACTTGATAAGACATATAATCTTCAGAAACCTGCAGGTTTGCCTAATTAAATATTTATATCAGTCACTGTTGGGCACCAAGTGAGAGCAATGGAAATGAATTCCTCAGGAGTAACTTTTCACCACATGTGAAAATGTCAAAGAAATGTCGTATTTGGGAAGATTTTCAGAGGAAGGGAATATTTTTCTCTTTTTCTTCCTTACTTGACATAACTGCAAATTAAGTTAGCACTCTCTTTGAGGCATATTGATCTATTTCTTATTTTACTGTCAAAGAATTTTTGTTTATATATTCTACATATTTGCAGTTGAATGTAAATTTCTATAAAACAAATCAGTCTCTACCAGTTCAAGATTCGTATTCTCAGCTACAGAGTAAACCACAATACAAAGTGCATAGTTGAAAATGTTTTTGAGCAACAGTCACAACAGAAATAGAATAATGGGACTGTACGGTTAAGCTTTAAGCTTTAACAAAATATCTACTTTCAAATTTAGATTTTAAACTTAACCATATACACATACATTTTAAATATTTTGAGACCAGCTCATGAAAAGTGGAAAGACATGAAAGAAAAGAAAGATAAAAATGGCAAGCCTAATCAAAAACCATGGGAGGAAAGAAATACAGACAGATCCTGGGGTTCTGGATGTATTGGTATCAAGCATGGACCCGAGAATAGATCACTCCTAGGAAAAAGCAAGGAAGAAACAAGCAGCTTGCTGTGAATCTAGTCAGAAGCCATTTCTATAAACTGTATCAGAGGAACCAAATATCAGGTTGTAAAATTCCATTGAAAACACTTGCTGCAGTGTCTAATATACCAGCATCTGTTTTCTTGCAATATTACTGTGGCACTGAAGGCAAATAGCTTCTGGGTCTTCTATGCATTTGATGTGTGCTAGCAGAAACACAATTTTTGGGGTCTGCTTCTGGAAAGCCAGGCTTCCAGGAACATAGGGCATAATTGGAAGAAAGTATGAAGAGGTTGCTGAAAGAAATAGTTGACAGCAAGTTTACTGCAAAGTGGTGCAACAAAGCACAAGAGTAATTGAAAAAAAGTTTGGCTTCGAGGATTTTAAAGACTGATGACAGGAGCTTGGATTTCATAGGAGATATTACTAGAGTCAGAGGCAAATATTTCTGAATGGTCTAAACAGAAGCAGAGGAGGTGTTTGGATGAAAAGACAAGGATTTCACAGGTGGGAGATGAAAAATGGGACTCACACACTTTCATTCTGCAGTGGAACACTGTGAATGATGTGGTAAGGCGAAGGATGTTGGAGATAAAATCATATGGACCTTCACACCATCTCTTTCCTCTGTGTGTGCATGGATGTGTGTGTGCATGTATTTAAGACATACTGCTCTGGAGCAGCACAGACCCATTAGTATCCAGGCATGAATCTTCACAGAAGCCTCTTTTGTAACCTTCTGTTCTGTGCTGAGACAAAAGAAAAAAGCAATCAGTGATTAGACAAGAGAGAATCAGCCAGCTCGGAGCCTAACAAGTGTCACTGCTGAGCCTCTTTCTGGGTGGTAGGAATTATAGTGCACTTCTCTTCCGGTATGTTTCAAAATATAATTGCAAATTAATTACCATGTGACAATAAACAAACAGCTACAGTACACAGCGTAAATTTACTGTACAGAGCTTTATTCTGTCTCTCTAGTACTCCAAACAGGTGTTCAGTGTTACCTACAGCTAGAATTGGGGCTACAAATCAGCATGAGATTCATCAAAACGGATCCCTGCCACTTCACACTATTACTCCAGCAGATATAATTCATACTGCTCAGCAGTGGAAGCATTATGTGCACCTTCCCCCAGCCTCTTTCTCCCTCCTTGCAAAAATGTCAAGAGAGACAGAGAGAATATCGAAGGAGATCCTAAGTGTCAATGAAATATCCCATGGTGCTGAAGACAGAGAAAACATTGACAAGCTGCTTTAATAAGGGAACTCTGCCTTGGCATACTCAGGGCCTAAAAAGAGGGAGCGAAACTCTGTGTGTGCATGAAGATAGGACAAAAAAGGGAGATTATATATACTGGCTACAGGGCTTGGGTATGATACCTGGTATGTGGGAATCATATACTGATCTGTAAGCCATTTGTCTGGAGCTGGAACTGTACTGGCATTTCAAGACTCATCCTTAAGTTACAGGAGGTACTAGAGAGTTCTTTAAGGACATGCTGTGTTTGAGGCTAAATTATGAAAACGTTATTGTATTTTATTTTAAGAGATGACTGAGACACGGTCAGGTTGTATGATTTTAGTTCCATATATGTGGATTTATATTCCATACTGATTTACATGTGCTGACTGTTGCAGAAGCAAGCTCTACCTGCAGGAAATCCAGATCTAGGTCCAAAATTGAAAAATTAATCCAGATGCCTCAGAGCCTTGGAGGAGTTCAATTCAGCTCAATGGATTTTTATTCTTGCTATAAGGAACTTCCACGTGATTTTTCATATCCTATCACTGAGATGCCACCTGAAACACCTGACCTACTATGACAGACCATTTTCTCTTCTGTGCTTGACTTGTGATCCCTGTCAATCTCATCAGTATTACTGCAATGGCTGGAAAGTGTCATGCCCCAGAAGAGACACTGAGATGATTTCTCAACGAAATTGGTGAGATATTCTTTACCTTTAAGAAGGCTGTAGTTAAGGGCCACCTCAAGTGAGACTTTCCTTCTATTAGTCTCTTTGTCTTGAACCAGAGATTGAGAAGTATGAGGGATGGTACCCATCTGTAAATGTATGGTCTCCTACAAATTCTGCAACTCTCACCAGCCTGATCCCAACCCTAGAGGTGCTATGGAGATTGTTCTGTCTCTATTCCCCTGCCATTTTCTTCCAGAGAAGGAGAGTGATAATGGTCCCATTTGTACTTGTTTGAATACCGCTGTAGCATAGCCTCTCCTTTCCATCAATTTTAAAGCCCACTTTTATCCTCATTTAAGATCCCTTTAAGTTTCCAAAAGAGAGCAAAATTGACTTTGTGGGTTCAGGGCATTCATGTTGATCCCTGCAGACCTTTGATGTTTGTATCAGCTGCATGAACCTAAGGCAGGTGTAGTGGCATCCTCCTCTTTTCTAGGTTGTCCAGAAAGCAAGTAGGTGATTTTCATTTGAATGAACTATCCTCCACAATCCTGTTTTGGCATCATTCCTGTTCAGCACAGGTATAAGGTGCAACAACAAGGGAGCAGCCTTCCAGCTTCTTGCAAAAACACCAAGAGAGAGACTGTGAAAGGAGACTTAGATTCAGTAAAATGTCCAGGGGTGGCTGAAGACAGGGAAACAGTGGCAAGCTGTTCCAGACCATGGCCCTATGCCTTCAATTGCACATCTTGGCAAAGTAAGATGGCTTTGATGTTACCAACAGTATTTTACTGCATAGACTGAAGCTGTGACTGGGACAAACAGGGTTTTTAACCTGCATGTAGCAAAGAGAGTAATGTTTTTCTTTTAGGTGTAGATACATTGCCATTAGCCATGGATTTGCCAGTTTAAGTTTACTAAAATGTGTTGTATGCAGCTATGCTCCAAGAATTGTATTTTAAAGTGAGGTTAATGCTGATGTTTTATGTTATGGGCTTATTTTTACAAATAATTCTGACCTGATTGTATCTTATTCTGCCATATCATTTCTATATAGCACGGTTGATTGCAGGCTGATGGAGAGGTTAGATCCAAAACATTCAAACCTACATACCTAAATTTAAGACCCTTAATCTATATTTAAAGTACCTTGAATTAAATGGCCTGATTTTCAGATGTGCTGAGCACTCACAGATGTTTCAAATACCAGTGGGAGTGAGCATTAACATGCATACAGTAAACTGGTTACAGCCGCAGTATTGATGTGGAGACTGCTGCATCCCTGCTGCATGTCACAGAGATGATACTAGTCATGGAGAGATTAACAGCAGCCAGGGAATAAGAGAGTGTGCCTGTCTGCCTCCTGCCCCCTCCCAGTAATCCATTCCTTCACAAAGACAGAAGGAAATTTATAGCGTCACCAGTTCATACTGTGGTATTCATGTTTACACAGTACATTTGATCTTACCAATTTTGATACTGTTCTTCTTACATTTGAGTTTCTGCATATAGTGAGGTACAACCGTGCTAGGTGAGTCATGGTTCCTCAGAGACACTCTATTCAATACAGCAAGGAGTCCCCAAGAAACTTTGCCTGTGTTCTCAAATACAGGGAGATCAAATCCCCATTTTAATATCAGCACTCTTAGCAATCCTGAAGTAACACATAAATCATTCCTCTCTGTTTCATAATCTATGAAGAAAGATTAATTGTGGGGTTTTTTTCTCAACAAACACGCTTCAAGGGTTCATTAGCTTACTGGCTAAGACTCTCAGCTAGGGCACATCAGTATAATAACATGGATTTGTGCATCAATGAATATAGTACTGGGAAAATCAAATATTCCCAAATTTTCTACAGTTCTACGGTCTTCCTAAGAGCATAAGAGCAATGTCAACTGGAAGCGTGTTTCCCTCTTTACGAGATGAAAAGTGTTCCAGGATACTGGGTGGAGACTTGTGTTTTAAATTAGCTGCAGAGAATTATTAAATCCTTTCAGTCCTGTAAGAGCTTGTGCATCCTTGCCCATCATTGCCCGGTTTAAAAATTACTGAATATTTGACATACATGAGCATCAAAATGAAACTTGTGAATTTCAGCAAAACAGCTGTTTGCTGATTGTGTTTTCTCTTGAGAAGAAAAACAAGGGTACGTATAATCATATAATCTTTTCCCTCCCATGTGGCTATGCACTTGTCTGTGTGAATATGAAAGATTGGACACAAAAAGTTCAACCAGCTCCTGTATAAAATTATTTTTAAAAAGAGATTAAAAGTAACTTCACAAATTAAGTCATGTAAGATTATGATTTGAACAAAAAGAAACAGTTTCTTATTATTCTGGGTTTTTTTTCTGTTAAGAAGGAAAACCATGATGCTCGACTTCTTCAAATATATTACAGCCACAAAAACAATTTAACTATTCATTTAAATTAGATTCTACAGTGCAGAGTAAATTGTAGTGTCTGGAGTTATGCAGACTTAAGGTTCTTGAATGGAAAGCAGAAATAAATGAAGTTTCAGGATAAAATGTTCATCACAACTATCTGAAGCTTGACACAAGAAAAGCTGCTTCTCCTATTACTACAAGTCAATACATAGCAGTACAATATAAGTGTCTTCCATTTTCCCCTATTTCACGCTAGATTTGTCTGATAGATGAGTGTACTTAAGTAAATAGCACATGCAATTTTAATAGGACAGGTGCTCTGAATGTACAGGGAAGGTCATTCCTATTATTTCAATTAACAGCATAAGCTACAAAGACACGAGGGTGAATTAATTTAAAGCTTCAATTTAATTCTACTAGTAAGGACATCCTTAGGCCTCTTGGTTGTCTTGACAACTCCTGCATCCCAGCCTGCAGAAGCCAATCTCTGCTGTTCCCCTTCTCAGCATACAAACAGTTCAGATAGTACATTAGCAAAGAATATGATGCCCATGTAAATGTTGAAATATTTTTGTTGCCATAGAGATAAGAAGAATGGCAAAAATACAGGAGCACTTGACATACGCCAAGGCAGACTTTTAATTAAAAAAGCCTCAAATGACAATGCCAAGATGGCTGAACATACCATAGTGCTTTTATGCTAACCTACTGCATACAAAATCTGAATCCAAATAATATACTTGCTGCCGAAAAGTCTAACAATCACAGATAAACGGTAAATGAAGAGACCCAGGGTTTTCAAGAAGTGAAATAACAATGATCTTTTAAAATTAACTATTATAAAACAACATGTTTAAAAATGGTAGACAATTCATTCCAACACTGTGATTTAAAATATGTTCAGAGAAACAAATGTCAAAAATATTAATGAAATAAAATCCAAGCTGGGAAATAACAGTAATTAAAGTATGTCGTACATTATGTGACTACGTAAAACAACCTTGTACGCAGTGAGGATCTATATTTCAGCTATACATCTATTTTAAATATATGATCCACACCTACACTTGCAAACTTGCATGTGAGCAGAAGTCACGCCAGTCAGGTGAGTCACAGCAAGTAATCAGTTCAGCATCTACATTTCGAACATACCAGGAATGACTTAAACTCAGTGTGCTTTTACGTGATGAGACAAAAACTAGGCCTGATAAAGGGTAATGAATTATCATCCTATTCAGTGAGTTCTTGTGCTCCTCTTCAGCTCCGCTAACCCCTTTTAAATATTTGACTTTACAGCCGAAGTAAAAGTGGGGAACAGGACTGCTCTGATGAATCCCCAACAAAATAGGAACTGTTTTGACATGTGATTAATAGACACATAATCCCAAGGGTTTAGAAAAGTATGCTTCATTAATTCTGCTGCCATTTTGTATAGAGCCATTTGACTTCAAACTTGCCGTAGAGATGTCTTATTTACACTAAAGACTTGGAAATGTTGGCCTGAATCCAAATAAACATTTTATGCACTTAGTGTAAGACTGATAAGTGGAATTCAGTTCTAGGTGAAACACAAATTTTAACTTACAGCATATTTTAGCTGTCCTTTTTAATTTTGTTTGGGAATTTTTCTCTCTACCCAAAAGTGTGCAGATGGGCCGATGTTCTAAATTCTGATCTCTGTAGCTTACGAAGACGCATACAAAATGCACTCATGCACAGGCCTATTACTGCTAATATTAAGGCTGAACTTGTTTTCTTTC
>NW_010420450.1:0-256 GCF_000710305.1 Buceros rhinoceros silvestris | reverse complement strand
TTTCCCTATATTATTGCAAAGCAACTGTCTAAAATTTCACCAAGACAACTATCCTAAAACATTCCTGTTCATGAGCTGACCTTAGGGCTATCTTACAAACATCTGCTTCACAAATTTGTATTCAGTGTATCTCAGAAACTTAGAATCACAGATTTCTATAAGACTGATTTTGCCACCTCAGAAAATGGTATTTCATGACAGCTCTGTGTTATATACACATGTATATACACATGTAAATAAATATTTTACATATATA
>NW_010420449.1:1892-2263 GCF_000710305.1 Buceros rhinoceros silvestris | reverse complement strand
ATGGGAGAGCAAAATCACCCGTGACAAAGTGACCTGCCCTCTGCCTCCCGCTGCGCCCGCGCGGGGACCACACGCAGGGGCTGGAGGAGCCATCGCTGGCCCAAGCGTGACCGCACGGCAGAACTGGGCTCCTGCCAAGGCCACCACTGTCCCACAAGCCCCTGGTTAGGACAGGACCGCAGCCACCCCGGGGTGGCCCCACCACGGGGCTGAGGGCCAGCAGCAGCTGCTTCCTGTGCCTCTAGCTGTGACGGGGCTTCTCCAGAGAAAGTGGGTCACTATCCATGAATGCTGGCAGCCAGGGACCTTTCTCGCTCTCCCCAAACACCTGCCAGGTGAAACTGCATTTTAAGGGTGAGGTTGAAGGGCTG
>NW_010420449.1:0-1729 GCF_000710305.1 Buceros rhinoceros silvestris | reverse complement strand
TGCTGCAGTGGCTTGAGCCATCGTTTCATTCCCGTCCCCAAGTGCTGCAGCAGTTCTCTATGTGCTGGTACAGCCATGGTGGGCTCGGGCTGCCCGGGCATCCAGGGATTCGAGGAGTAATGATGCTTATGGCAGTCACCCATGGAGCATGTTGCACATCTTGAGTTCTGTCAGCTCCATCTCCAGACCTCACATTGTGGTTTCTTCCACGTTCTTAACGGGACATTGACACCAATCCCTCTTCCTCCCCGCAGAAAAACACCAGCTCAGCATTACGCTTGTGGCACTTTCTAGGGTTTACAGTTCCTCACTGAAGGAACATTCTCAGAGAAACCAGCCCAAACATGTGAGCTGCATCCCTTGGAGGGGCTCCAGCCGTCTGCAATGCAAACGGTGCTGGTGGTGACCCCAACTCCAGCTGCTGGGTTTGCTTGCTGCTGTGGGAAGTGACGATGGGCCCAAGAGCCCCCACAATGTGCGCAGACGGGGTGTGCAGAGCCGAGCAGTCGCTCCTGCATTGCAGGGGAAGCGGAACTGTGGGAGAAGTCACCCGGACAGAGCAGGGTGTGATCGGCGAGAAGGTGACAGATTCACCCAGCAGAAAACAGAGACAGCGGGGCTCGGTGTCCCCAGCATGGCCAAGCCACCCCGCAGCCCTCTAGGCTTCTCAGCCTCAGGCTGGAGGGTCAGAGCAGGAGCAGCAGGAGGGAGCCCTGCAGGAGGAGGGGTGGTGCTGGAGATGTGGCTGTCACCCTGTGGAAACATCTGCGCAAAAGGAGGGACCCCATGGGATGGACCTGGCTATCACCCAGGGCAGGACCACACATGGTGGAGACAGGCGAGGGGCAGCCTCTGCAGTCCTTCCTCCAGCTTGGCCATCTCCCAGCCATCTCACCTCTCTGAGAACCTCCTCCTGGGGGTTGAGGACAGCTGGGAGCAGTATACCTGTGTCCTTCTGGGCACAGGACAGGACCTGGGCACCTGCTGGGGACCCACATACCCGAAGCAGCTGGGACAAATGCATGCTGGGCTGGCACCGCCATGACCGACCCACGGAGCTCCCTGCTGCATGCCTGGATCAAAGCAAATTTCACTACGTGAGGAAAAAAAATCTAACCTGGGTACAGATGAAAGGATTTCTCCCTTCCAAGCCGTAATTAGGGAGGGAGATACCTGGCTGAGGAATTCGGGAAACTGCGCTGTGCCCGAGGTGCTGTCAGCAGAGCAGCCGGGCTCCTCCTCCTCCCCAGAGCCGCACCAGGAGGACCACCACCCTAATCTTGCCCTCATATCTGCTCTTGAAGACCAGATAACAGGATGCTGGGCTGAGGCTGGGACCTCCTGCCTGCTCGGTGTTTGCTGCTTAGAGCACTGCTGCTTGACTCCTTGCTGGCTGCACCTTGGCTCGGAGCTGTGATGTTTGCTCTCTGTAGAGTTTTCCTCTGGCTGTGAGCGGGGCCAAGCACGTCCCATGGTACCTCTCTGTTTTCCTCTGCAGATATTGCCCTTGGATGCTGGCTTGCCTTCAGGGGTGTAGTTTTGTACAAGCGTTCTTGCAAAATAAACCTGACTGACCTCTCCACAGCCATTCCACAGCTTCCACATTTCACCCGCTGGCAAACGGGAGGTGCGGCAGCACCGGGACATCACCATCTGCCTGATCTCCAGCCACAGGGCTGGTTGGGCATGGACCCCACCGAGCAAGGGCAGGCAGGGACCTCTGACAGAG
>NW_010420448.1:335-14667 GCF_000710305.1 Buceros rhinoceros silvestris | reverse complement strand
TCAATCGGCTGTGGACCAACACCCCGGGTGCCTTTCTGCCAGGCAGCTTTTCAGACACTCCTCCCCAAACTTGTAGCGTTGCAGGGGGTTGTTGCAGGCGCAGAACTCAGCCCTTGGCCTTGTTGAACCTCATACCACTGGCCTCGGTCCACTGATCCAGATCCCTCTGTCGAGCCTCTTGACCTCTGAGCAGATACACAGATCTGCCTAACTTGGTGTCATCATTTGACTAGATTTGTCTTCCTACAACAGCATTAGTATTAAAGGGGTCAGACTGCCATTTGCTAAAATAAACCATAGCAGGCAGGAAAGACCCTGCATACAAAGGCAAAAACTGACCAACATAACCCGAGGAAAAAAATATCTCTTGCAACTAAATGTCTATTTTTGAAGGTCCTAAATTTTACTGTCCTTTGAACTTGGCCGAAGTTCAACCAGCAGGAGGAAATCTTTACTCGTTACCTTGTCTCTTACAGAACAGGTCATGGTTGCATTTGCTTTGCCCGTGGAGAGTCACAACATTCTCCACTGCTGACCTAGAAGCTAAACTAAACCAAACTCAAAAGCACATGGTGCCAAGTTCTCTGACGATCTTCACCAACAGAGATCACTGTTTTAGAAAACAGGGACTGAGGACACTTTGTGCATGGTACTCTTGCATCCAACTTCCTTCTTGCTCAGGAGTGAAATCCTGCCGAATCACAGAACTGTGCTAAGCCACATCCCCTTTGCAGATACCAGAACTGCAAATTGCCAAAAGTTATGGCTCAGGCATATCTGGTCTCTGGCCAGCACCAATTTAGCAACAGGAAGTATGAGTTTCAGTAACAACAGGTAGTGATGACTTCATATGCAAATAGCTGTAATCCATTTTTACCAGAATGCAAATTATGCAGAGGCACTGGCCTCTTCGGGTTTTAAAAAGTAGTATACTTTTCTCTTAGCATACAACACAAATTGCCATATACAATGAAGAAGTGGATAAAAAAAAAAAAAATCCACCCCACAGATCCCTGCATCTCTCTAAGGAGCAGGACAAACATACCAGTCCTTACCCAGGTCTTATGATCCTGACTCACTCTGCCTGTCAAGCCTGTTACGTTTCTTTACTGTGACCTTTACTACTCTAGTTCCTCCTTTGAGCTCCTGGCAGGAATATCTTGTCGCCCTAATGAAAAGCTGGTCAACATCATCTTCTTCACTATTACTTTGTTTTCAGTTTTCTGCAGAGCACGCACACGCTACAATTGCATCAGTAATATCACAGCTACTTCTCACAAACAAATCCACGCACACAGAACTAGTTGGGCAGTCTAAAAAAAACTCCCCTCGCTATTTGGATTCCCGGAAGATGTTTATTTTTTCTGCAATCAGAGCATTATCTCAATTAGGAACAGCTTGTGGAAGATATTTGAAGTGAGCAGCAAAATTTCCTAAAGAAAATTCAGCTTCGACACACCGCTCTAGTCATGAAAAACTTCTTCAGATCTCAGACCTAAAAGTAGATGTGTTTTCTCCTTTCTGCTCATCCACTCTTCAGAGTAATCTGGCTGATGTTTTAAAATGTCAATACCTGTTTTGAAAGAATGGGTATAAATCCAAAGTAAGTCTTCCCTGCCTACATAATTAAAAGAAACAGTCCTGAAGGATTTCTGGTTTCATGCATTCTATCAAGCTAGCTTGCTGATGAAGCTTTCCCGACAAATCACAGAGCCCACGTGTCTCTAGGAACAAAACCAGGAAGCCAGAGAGGCAAAAATCTCATTAGAACCAACATATCTGAGTGAACATGCTCCTGCAACTGCAACTCCCTTGCATACATGCCCTTCACTCCTCACCCACATTTCAGCTACTGCTTTTAGCCACCTCTTCTGCAGTTGTAATTGCAGCAGTAGTTGTGCATGTGCCATAGCCGGCGTGACACTGTGGGAACTAGGCTCTGATACAAGTTCTCTGTAAGACTGCAAACAAGGAAGTCACAGCATGAGCCTGCTGCATGCCAAGATGCAAATGGTACTTTCCAAGGATGCAGAAACTCTGCCAAACAAGCAGAAAAACAGTAACAGCTAAGTAAGGGAGCAACAAGTCCCCTGTGGAATTCATGGTAACTTCAGATAGTGACGGAAGCTACTACAGGGGTAGAAGGGTAGAAGGCAAAGAGGATGGCCCAAGACCACTGCGGTTGTAGGCTGAAAGCACCACTACTACTTTTATTTTACTCCTTAACTTACTAAGCTATGGATGCAGTTGGGGAAACAGCTTAGAACTTTCAACCTCTGTCCAGAAATTTATGATCCGACCTATCTATATTAGCTTTTCAAAGGACGGACTTCCACTCTATTGTCAAGCTTAACAACAAAAAACGCTGTTGGGAATAACTGCATTATAAACATCATGCAAAAGAGTTAAAGGTAAGTGAGGGTGCTTTGTGAAGATGTTAACACTTTCTCATGTGAGAGAACAGGTAGTAAGAAAGTGGAAGGACACAATGTAAGCCTGTCTATACTCTTTGTCTACCTTTTATTAACTAGCACATACAAACTACTTCTGTGCTTCCGGTAGAGAACATTTTTCCCTATTTTTCTCAAAAAAAAATCCAAACAACCCCCAAAAAATAGGACTTAATAATAAAAACTCATTAAATAGCGAGTTTTGTGTAGCTTTATTTCACAAAATTTCCTCTCCCCAAAAGAACATGGAGGTAACTTTTTTCATCTATATCAATTAGGCATAGCAAATTAGAAGTGTTTTCTAATTAAAGATTCTACCTGTGGCCCAAAGGGAATGGCAGAAAAGCTCCAGTCACTCCAGCAGAGGCAGACTGAGGTTTTACAGTCACAGCCTTTCTTCTCTGCTCATGCACTGCGGGTTAGCTGCCCCCACAGCACAGCTAGAAGACACTATGCACTTGTGCCTCAGCTACTCTACTGTAAAGTGCCATGTTTCAGCATAAATTGCTGATAAAGATGAACTAGAGCTAAGTTTCCAGACATTACAGTGAAATGAATGAAGTACAAGCACAGGTTCACTTCTGCTGACGCAGCTATGCGTGAAGAACCAGAAAAGCTGACTCCCTGCGCCATTCCAGCAGCAGCCACAGCAGCTCCCAAGAAGCCCAGCTGTGCTGCTGCTTGCCTGGTAATGACCAGTTGTAAAGGTTATGAATCCAAATTAGAGCTTTTGTCATACAGACCACAGAGGGTTTCCATCTGTAAGTAATTGCAAGTGAAGTCTCTACAACCAAGCATAGAATAAAAACAGAACACTGTCCAAAAGCTCTTTTTCATTTGAAAAGGAAAAACAAAAAGCTATTATATAGAATAGAAATCTGTAACTTTGACTGAACCACAGTAATCTCAGAGTACCTCTTGGCCACAGGGACCAACTGGGACAGGAAAGCCCATCATCAAATCACTTATATGGGAGGCAATTCTAAACAGACATTAAGAACAGAACTATCCCAGCACTCTGGACTCCCATTAAAGCCTCTTTCAAGTAAGGTAAGCAGCGCTCGCACCATCTGGAAGGCAATGCTATCTTCTCACAGAAAAGCAGTGACTTCTTAGTGGGAGAAGTTACACATGAAGAGAGAAGAGTTCTGCTGAAATGACTAGTTAATATTTGCTTAACATGAGTAGTCAAGCACTTGTGGAGCACTGCTGGAGTGGGTTTGGTGATGTTTGGTTTTGCTTTTTTTAAATTAAATCATGCAACACATGGAAGGTAGGGGCAAATAATTTTTTCCAGGCATCCACCACATTGCCGGCAATGAGATGTGCCACAACAGCAAGTGTTAGCTCTATGTAGCTGTTACCTATAGGTCAATGGCATTTAAAATAGAAAATCTTTCTTACACAGTGTTATGAATAAAATTGCACTTGATTTTGTTAAAAACTCATATCACTGTAACTTTTCCAAATATTTCCTTTCTGGCATCTTAAATTTTCTTCATTAACAAGAGCTTCTCTCTAAAAACCTCTCATGTTGGACACAGGACATACAACAGCAGTAAGCTATTCTCTACCAGAAGATGGGTCCGTTGTTTCTTCAATGCTCATTTCTATCTGTCCCGACCCTCCCCCCAAAAAGGTACAGGCAGTTCACCTCTAAGTGTCAATTCTAACACTGAAATATAAACTCCTCAAGCAGACATTAGGAATTTGAGTTTCACAGATTAAATATTTGAAAAGTTACAGAAGGTGCTGGAATAGTACACATTTAAATTGCTTAAAAATCCAAACTTGCAGCAACTTTGTAAATTCAAATTTCCAAAAGGTTTATAATGTCCTTGTGATCTCCTTCCACAGCAAGACGCCCTCATGACAATAAAGCATCAAACTTCCAAGGCTGAGATTAAGAAGCAATCAGCAGGATCCACTTGTTCCACCAAGCAACTTTAAGAAAGGCGTCTCCACTTCCAATGGCAAAATGCTACTCCTTCATTCCATTTTGGACCTTTCAAAGTGTGTAATCATTCTTTCCTGGAAAATAAAATACTCAGTGTTGTCATTTTCCCCAACAGGTTTAACGTTATTCAGAAATAAGGTGTTAAGCTTTGCACATCCAGGACAAATGCACGCTCGCATGTATTTTAAGTGAGGAGTCCAACTTACACAGAAGATACACACTTTTTAGAATACGTGCTTGTATTCTAAGCAGTTTTATCACTGTTGTCCCCACGATCCTTCCCCACCTTGTAATATTTTACTGCTGCACTGGCAAGATCAGAGAGCCCAGTTCTAATAAGCCAAGTCCTTAACAGCTGACTCATGACTTCTCTGGCATGTCAGAAGACTAATTTGAACTGAAGATTTGTTTACTGACCTCATCTGAATCCAGAAGAGCTGGAAGAGCACTGCAGTGGGGAAAAAAATAGTTAAGAGAATTAGAGCACCTACTGAGAGCATACTGGCCACCATTTTCAGCCTTATGTTGCACCTTAAGCTTTTTAGGGCACCGGAGAACAGAAGATACGAAGATAGCCCTTTCAATTAAACAGATTGACATTGTTCAGTTGGTAATGAGAAGCTCAGGAAAAAAAATAATTTAAAACTGTGAAGGTCATTGAGTATACTCCTTGGGCTCTTCTTTTTTTTCTTCCTCTAATTTCTAAGTGGCTGTGAAATAAGACACATCACTCACAGAGGAACACTGCTGAACTACACTATAGACATTACAATATGGGACCATATTATAAAAAACACATCCCAGAAATCAAAAAAGTTACACTGGGACCATAGCCTTTTCAGCTACAATAGACCTCCCCATCTACTGGGATTTCATCTCTTTACAACCCTGATCATATTTTCAAGAACAAAAAACCCTGCATCACACTACCTCAGAGTGCTCTTTCCTAGCTTATGCCAGACTAGTCCTTGTTTTCTTAAGGAATTCTTTAAAAAATAAGTACTAGAACTGGGAAAAATAAATTCAATTGGAAAATGCACTTTTTCATCCTCTTGAAGCTTCTCTTGATTTCTTGTCTTTAATTTAAAGCAGAGTTTTGTACTTAAATCCAAAGCCTCTGCCAAAACTACCTGTTCGGATTTGTGAACAGAATTAATCTGTGAACTTCTATTTTACTATCAAAAATTTAAACACAGACACTAACATTTTTAGGATTTAAAAATTATTAAAAGCAGAATAGATACGGAGTGCCTACAGCACTGACTATATTGCCAGAAACATAACAATGACTCAACAGACATTCCAAATAAAAGCTGAAAACTAAATGACATTATTCAGTGCTTTACATTTGGCAAGATAATCAAAGGACTCTTCAGAACACTAAGTGAAAATAGAGAGTTTGTTTGTTCTTTGTTTTCTCATTTAGTTTTAACTTCAGTGAAACGCAAACAAATCAGTCTGTAGTTTCACAATTCCAGGCTGAACTTAGTATCTACTCATGTAAACAGAGCAGGCAAGTTATAAGGCATTCTAGTATGTTTGTGACCCCACACCCAAGGAACCTGCTTTTACAGTGACTATAAAAATACTTACACGTCTGTCACTGACGAAGGAACATTCTCCTCTACCCACTTCAGGTCATCCTCCTGCTAAAAGTACAGAAATTAAATGGAAAACAAAAAAATGCTGTCACATGCAAGCCTTTTTCCTCTCAGCCTATTTGACAAAACCAGATTTATTTATACTGCCAGTTCAAAAAAAAAAAAAAACCAAAAAACAAAAAAACCAGCCCCAAAACCCCACCTTCAACTTGATTTCTGGATTACAGAAAATTCCAAGAACAAAAAACAACAAAACCAAAAACCCACCTATGACTTACTGTCAACTCTGTAATAGTCTAATGGTGACGAAAAAGCCACATGGAAAAAACGCAGATATATTAAAAATGTTCGACTCAAACTATTTAGGTAGCTACATAATAATATACATCACTCCATTCAAGTAATGAATCACAAATCTCAGAATTAGAAGTCAATTAATTTAACTAAAATATGGCTCAGCCTCCCTCTCAGCCTGACAAACTTGTTAAAACAATGTATTACTCAGTATCAGAATATAGTATTATATTCATCAATGTATGTACTGTATATATACTATTATATTATACAGTTTTATCTATACTGGATTGTGTAAACATTCCTAAAGTACAGACTGAATTCTAAGGCTTCCATTACATTTACAGGAAATTAGACGAAAAACGTGTATGTACTTTCTTTTCAGAAGTACTGTGAACACATGATTCTTTGACTCCCATTCTGAAGCAAACCAGGAAACTCGCATTTATAGGCTGAACACTTTGTGTGTTTGTGAGCTGCTACTAGGGGACAACCAAGAGAGACGGATTCTAAATCCTCTGAATTAAGAAGGGCATACTCACAGCTTTGTTTGCTTTTACATTCCCATTTGGTTCTTGCTTTGTACTTCTCATTTTCATTCCCTCTGAAGACAAAAGAAAGAAAAAAGTCTGAAATAGCCAAACTATAATTGTTCATAGACTGTAAAGAAAAGTGTTGAGTGCTCATTCAAAATATTTCATTAAACCCAAAGAAACTAAGATAGACAAGTTAATCATTAAGACAATGCTTCCCCTTTGACAGGCTTGTAGTATTTTTCCTCATGGGTGCAATTTTACCTAGAAAATACCAATTTCTAGCTCTTTTATTTAAGCCAGACGGCAGCAGCACAGAACTCGGACACAGTTGCCCAGAAAGGCTATGGAATCTCCATCTTTGGAGATACTCAAAAGCCATCTGGACAGAGTCCTGGGCAACTTGTCCTATATGACCCTGCTTGAGCTTGGGGCTTGGACAGGATGACCTCCAGAAGTCCCTTCCAACCTCAACCATATCGAGACACATGCAACTCCCAAAATTCATTTTACCTACTGACTGCTGACCAGCCACTTGGTGACTCAAAGCTGAGAGGCAAGATACGTCTCCCAACCTAGCAGACAGCTAAGTATAGCTGATGTGGCAAATGCAGCTTTTGCACACTCCTCCTCAGCTTGTAAACAAGTCAAACAGCACTGATATATTCCAGAAGAACTGATTTGTGGACAGACAGCAGCAGTCACCCTATATTTTACAAGGCTTGTAAAGAGTAGTGTTACAATAGATGAAGTAGGGATATGGGAGGCAGGGAAGAGAGAGGGCTTTATAGTAGGAGAGGAATAACTAGAGAGAAAGATGCAACCTAGTGTCACCTAGTGTCATTCATTTGCAATTTCATGAATATGTAAACATATTCATCCATATGTTTGCACTGGACATTCCTGTACTAGGCCCTAACATGGAAAACTAAGAAGACTGCCGAGTGCAGAGAACAGGTAATAAATAAAAATCCTTAAAGTGCATTTTAAAAGAGAACTGCAAACTAAATGACTGCCTAACAGCAGTATTCGAGACCCCTGTCATCATGATGTGATCCAAACCTATGACTTGGCACACTTAATCAAACAAAGTCCACCGGACACAGTAAAGCAACCACAACAGCAGCAGTGTGTTCAGTGTCATCTGAAAACTCCAAAATTAAACAGGCAATGTAAACACTAAATATAAGGTAGATGTTTTCTCTACAACCGCTAAATCTATGACAACAGAGAGGCACTGACTCTGCTTTTACATTCATTTCTTTTTGCCAGACAAGAGATGTCCCTCCACAGAAGTGTCTCTTCGACATTGAAATAAAGTGAAAAAACATTTTTCTCTTACCAAAGCTTTCCTTTAACATTGGCTCTTTCTGCTCATCATCATCCTCCTCTTCAGACAGCGGTGAGAAAGCAAACCTTTAGGAGGGAAAGAATGAAAGCTATCTTAGAATAGCATCTCTTGCCCCCCAAGATATTCACATGACTTGATTGGTCCACGTAGTTCATTGTTTTTAAGACCTATGCTAAACTACATAATTAAAAGTTTGTCACTTTTTTCAGTAGTTCACCACCAAGAACAGATAGAATTTTATCCATTTGACTTCCTTACACTTACTTTTCTCCAAACCCCTAAGCACAATGCTTACTATACTTACGGATCAGTATACAGCAACTAAAACTACCCACACCATTACTACTTCGGATAAACAAGCAAACCCAAACCCCAGTATTTTTAGAAAGAGGTAAGAAAGCTGAACCTTTGGTTGTTAGCAGATGGTCTCCACAGAATCATGATGACAAAAAGGATCATTGAAAACAATAAACGCCAGATGGCATCATCCACCCATAGCTCCTGCCAGTCCTGTCCAAAAAGAGCAGCACAAAGAAAGTGTTGTGAAGAGACTCCACGTCCTCAGCTCTTTCCAAGGGTGAACCACAGGCATCTGACAAAGAGGCTTATTACCCACAACAGTGAGAATGTCAGCATGTGATATATTATCTAGACATAACCCACAGAAAAAACTGTTCCAGAATGCCCAGTCTCACCTCTTACACTGCCAAATAAACTTGTCAAGAGGCAGCAACTGCGGAAAAAAGCATTCAATATAAACTCACCGACTGACAGTCCACCAGCCTGAACTTCATGGTGGTCCAGATGATAAATACAATAGATGCTGCAATATTAAGAACAACCTGCTTATTACTACAAAATATGCTAATGCAAATATACTACTAACAGAATTGCATTTCCCAAATGAAGGGCAAAGACCTAAATAGCAAAATTCTTTGAATCCAATTAGTTCTGGAAAACAAGATAGTGTTTTATTGCACTGACTTTGTATGTTAATTTAGACACAGACCAGTATATTATAGTAGGATAATGTAGTAGGATAATGATGTTGCTCTTGGTTCTTCAGAGACAAGCCATAAATCAAATATGAAGTATTTAGCCAACGCCTCATCCGTATTCACTATTCTTTTATTAAGCCTCCAAGCTATGGTTTCATTATCAGTTGACAAATAAATACCTTAAAGTAACAGAACCACCTGACGTGCCTGAATGCCTAAGCATTCAAGAGTTTCAGTGCTCAAACTATGCTCTCACCACAGTTCTAGAAGATGAGTCTTCCCCCCACTAAGGTGTTTTACGATGACAAAGATCCAGGTACTGAAAGGAATTTAATCAGAGCTGTTGATTAAAGAATGTGCTCTTTTTGTTTGTTTAAATAAAAAAAGCCACAGTCCTTACAAGTTTTCTGCTTGATGTAGGGATAGCATTTGCAAATAGATGAGGAGCTGAGCACCTGGAAGCACCACAGATTTATTCCTGAAGTTCAGTTCATCACTACTACAAATGAAAAATAATCTGAATCTGTATTCTTACAGAATACGGAGGGCATTATGTTACAATACTAACAATACTGTTTTTCCAGTAATCACTCTGGTCTTCTATCTGTCCTTCAGTCATCTTACATATCCCAGAGCCAATAATATAGTGATTTTGGCAAAAACTACCTCTGTGAAGTTAACAGCATAGAATCATTATCTTTTGTCCCCAGCAGTTTCAAGAGGGGCAAAAATGCTGTTAGAGGAGATGCATAAAACTACTGATCTTATTAATGTCAAGACTAATAATTCACTGCCTCTGAAGTATCAACATAACACTTGGCATAGATTCCCTATTAGAAATGGGTCAAATGTTAGAAATACCAAATACTTTGATAGCATTTACAGAAAGGTCACCAAACTCAAAAATCTGCTTTAGTGATGAAATGTCTATCAAGCCATATGATCACATACATGATAATGGCAAGTGCCCTTATTTGATAAACAGTTTTCTGCTTACCTGCTACTGCCAAGATGAGTGTGTTGGTGAAGTGCCGATACAAAGAGAGTTTCACAACATTCCTTCGAAGTTTTAGCAGTTTCATTGTTTGAGTTAAGCTGATGAATATGTATGGCAAGTCAAGGAAAGCCTCTGAAGGACAAACTGGTCGCAGACTTAGGAGAATACAGATACTACGATCAACAGCTCGCCCACCCACACACTTAGTGCTCCAAAAAGGTAGGCCGGACTCAGAAGGAGAAAAGTTCATCCTATGGCAAAGGTACAAAAGAGTAAGGTCCATCCCTTTCATGTTTAGTCGTCTACACCTAGAAAGCTTGTCACACAAAGATGGTATCCAAGCATCTGTTCTGGACTGTGGCCCATTCCTCAAAAAAAGCATCAATGTGCTTCCAATAAATAGAAAATCAAGTCCAAACCAGAAGTGAGTCACAATCCAATTAGTGCACGCAAGCATCTTCACCTTCTTGCCTGGAATTTTATTTCCACAGTTAACAAAACGAGCATTTAGACACATCACGGTAGGAGAGAACTGGGGTTGAAATGGCTGGGCAGCAAGCTATTCCCATTTTAAACCAATTTTGTGATTGGCTTTCATCAAAAAACACTATATAGGGATTTTTGCTATACATGGCTTTGAGTTTGGCATTTGACAGCATTTGCTGAAGTGACACACCATTTTTTTGGATGTAGTATGTCAAGACACTAAAAAGTTAGCACTGCCCCATTTTGTCACCTACTTCAACATGAGTTCAAATTTTACAAGGAAGAGTTTGAGGTTTGATGTTGCTACGCAACCTTCTCCCTAAAATATAAACTGGATCTGTTCTCCAAAGGCTACTACTATGATACTGTTGAAGTACTATACTGGAACAAATTAATTTCATACTTCAACAATCAGACTGATAACAAACAGACTTAACTAGTCCAGGAGTTGCTCTAACAGATATCTACTAGTTAACCAGTTTTCCTTGCACTGGCTTATAGCAGAAGCTTACCTGAACACTCAATTACAGAGGTTCTATTAACTTTACCAGAACTAGAAAGAACATACGCTTGAAGCTGATTTTAAAAAGTTCAGCCAAAAAGACTCCCCCAAAACAAATTTGAAAAATAAAACCACACCCCACCAAGTAAAATAGTGAAGGATATCCACCAGCACAAGGCAGTATCTAGGAAAGCCAGGGGAATAAAAGCCAAGGAGGCAAGATCATTCTGGGCCTGGAGACAAAGAGAGAGCCAATAAGAACAAACTGAAAAGGAAACAAAGTACAGAAGAAGTGAGGTGGGTCAGGCTGTTTCATGAAAAACAACAAATACTCCACCACAATGCTCCTGAGGTTTTACTACAGAAGCAGAGGGTTTGAACCCAGAGTTCAGTCAAATGCACAGAGAGGAACCGACAATACCATGTTTTCAGTCCTCCCCTAGCAAGGCAGTAAGTATTTTAAGTCGATATAGTACCTTTAGAAGGAACCTCTGTTGAAGCATTTGCTACATCACCGTGCTTTAACCACTTCCATTACAGAAAATTAGCAATCAACTTGTTAGAGCTACAGTAACTAGACATTTCACACTATCCATGGACAAATTTTTTTTTGCTGTGCTGGCAACCATGAGTTTAACTGAAAATCGCAAAAACTGCCTTTGTGTATACATCAAAAGCTATCAAAGACCCAACTGAAACAAGCAAATCAACTCTTATTCCTTTAAAGTGCAAGAGAAAAATAATAAACTGTGAAGAAGCTTGCAACATTCTGCAGTTTATGAAAGGATATCCACAAAATAATACAGGCATCAATCATGGACAGGGCCAAGTTTGCTATCAGAGCCACAGTGTCATAGAAAAACTGAAAAAGTACCAAATATATAACATGTTAAAAACCTTATTCCAAAACACCAAAAAGAGAACAACAGAAATCTACATTCTGAGATCCACTTCTTAATGAAGCACACAGCAGCACCAACCTGTACCTCTGTGTCTGCAAGTAGCCCTACCTAATTCTAAGTATTAGACACAAGAGTCCACGGAGAATATAGTCTGAAAGCTCATCAACCAGAAAACTATTAGAATTATTTCAAAATACACAGAATTACATCCTCATAAGTAGAGAAGAAATCAAACTTAAAATAACTGTTAATAATCCCTATCAATAATCTCAGAGTTTAACCACTTCATTATCTCCATTCCGTTCTTTCGGCGTAGCCCTGGCATTCTCTTAGTGCGCAAGTAAAGCTGGTAACATCTGTGGCACGTGGAAAAATTCAAGCAACTACTGACCCCTGTGACTCTAAGAACACCTTCCATGCCAGAAAATAATAGATAAAGGGCTCCAGCCATAACTACTTTGTGAAGAGTTACTCCAAGGCGAGGCCTGCAGGAAAACAAAGTGAAATTCAGATTAAGGGCGGGGAGGGGAAGTGAAGTCAGGTCTACTTGAGTCTAACATAAGGCTTGAAGCACACGAATAAAAAGCTGTTATGACAAGCCACTTCTAGATCCAGAAATAATTTTATTATGGTGCTCAAAGTTTATTATTAATTTTGTCTTATGTGACTGAGGAAGAGATTGGATAACAAACCTGTTTCCTAGTTAACCTATTTAGCTTTATATAACTATTTCAGAAGTCTCAGCCCACCTGTTATTCACCAGTTCCCTCAGCACACCCACTCTTGAGAGATGCTTCCACTACCACACAGCATATTGTTTTACCATTGAATACAGCTGGAGACAGACTGATGAGCAGCAATCTTGGCAGCAGAAGCCTCCTAAACCAGATCCCCTCACCTATCAGTGATTCTTGACCTCCCCCTCTTCTAGAAGCTCCTTCTTGCCCAGAAGGAAGGCACATAAAGCTCCCATTCCAATCAGTGGAATATCTCAACAGTGACTCAGAAACCTACCCAACAGGAGTATACAGAAAGGGGTGAGAAGACTAATCACTGTACGGAGTTCTACGTCTCTGTCTCAGCTTCACTGTTGACTAGGGAAGAAGTCTAGACCTTTACAGCACTTGACTAAAGCACCTACCTTTAAAGTAGCAAAGTACAAGGAGACGAATACTGCCCTAAGTTATTAAAAACAGTGAAAAGTCTTTTTTAGAATGCAACAAACCTGTAACAGAATTACTCACTTGACTATCCCATATCCCAGGCTAACTATGATGACCAGAGTTCGAGCCAATGACCGCTTCAGAGCAGAAAGCAGTTCTGCCAGTATTACTGCTCCTTGAACTACCAAAAGCAAAAAGGAGAAAGCTAGGTTATTAAAATATCATTCCTGTTTTATGAACTACTACATGCAATTGTAGTATGAGAGCAGACATAATTATTTTCAGAAAGTAGGCTATTACATCTCAAATCAACTTTCAGAAAAGATAAGTCACAGAACAAAAAAGCTACTAAAAATTTTTACATCCACAAAAAGCAGAGAGTAAATGATCCATAAAATGTTTATCCATAAGATCAGCCTGGATGATCTCCCAAACAAATTAACAAAACCTCTGCACCATGGGTGTTGCCAGTTAATAAAGTCATAATCAAGTCTTACTTGCAGAGTTTCATTTGCATGTATCCATCCTAAGAACTCAAAACCAGAGTCCCAAAGTTTTACGTGGAGCTTATCACTTAAGATGCATTATCAGGCTATGGGCTGAATACCAAAAGTTGTCTGCAATGCTGTAATGTTGAACAAGGAGCTTCAAAGTCTCTTTCCAAGGCCAATACCAATTGTCAGAAATTCATTACAAGCTACATTTAGGAAGCCCTGTTTTAAACTTCAAGCCAACACTACAGCAAATACTCTCCAAAATCTAGCATTTTCCATCCCTAAGACACTAACTACACTCAGGAGCTGGAGCAAACAACAGCATTTTAGCCACAGAACATCACAGATCATCATATCCACAATACATTAAAAAAATGCAGTTCCCTGATGCTTGTTTTGAAAGAATCCTCGAATAATCATATACTTAATATGCATGGCACCCCAATTTAGCATAAGCCATCAGTGCAAGCTGCAATTGCTACCTACCAGATTCCCCTGTGTAGCGGATATTCTGGAACTCTGCATAGAAAACTGCTTTCTCGAGCATTCCCAGGAAGATAACAGCACCAATCCAGAACTGGATCCTCAGAAGATCTCACCAGTA
>NW_010420448.1:0-231 GCF_000710305.1 Buceros rhinoceros silvestris | reverse complement strand
CTCGCCAGAAACATGCGGCCCAGGAAAGCCATAGAACCCCGAAGAATACGTACACAATACACATCACCATGAAAAACTATTGCACAAAAAGAAGCAAGAAATAGGAACCTTAGACCCAGAAAAATCACTTGCTTGTTTCCATTCCACAGCTGTAAGACAGCTTTATTTTATCCCTGAGCATAGCAACTCCTGAAGCTTTTATATATATATAAAAACTATATATATACATAT
>NW_010420447.1:0-508 GCF_000710305.1 Buceros rhinoceros silvestris | reverse complement strand
GCCATGGTAGCGGTGTCTATCGAATCGGCGGGAGAGAAAGCTGGTTTTTTTTAGATCTTCAAAGCTGCCTGGAGATTGCTTTTAGAGACCTTAAAATCCCTCAGAGATATGGACCGTGGCTCGGGGTCCCCCTCAAACCCCCCCGCGCGGGGAGGATCCGGGAGTTAAGCTGTTTCTCCTGCTGCTGTTGAGGAATTTAGTTGTCTAAGTCTTGAGAAAATAAAAGAAGGTAATAAATTACTGCAGCTGGCAAAAAGAAGCAATAAGATAATGAAAATGAGCCATCTGGTCTCCTTCAGCCAGGGAAAATAGAGTTTTCTGTGCCGCTGTTCATTCGCTGCTGCTTTTAGATGAAAATGAGAATGCAGTTAAAAAAGAAAAATTCGTGTAGAATCGGATCTTCACTGTCAAACGGAAAACTAGTGGGCAGCGGTGCGATTTGTGTGGCTAGTGAAAACTGCGTCACCAAAGGACCAAACTCCATCTTGGGTCCATCTTCCCGGAAGTC
>NW_010420446.1:29688-62531 GCF_000710305.1 Buceros rhinoceros silvestris | reverse complement strand
GCAGGAACCCTCCCTGCAGCGAGTCCGGAAGCAAGAGAGAGAGACAGACCTCCCCCGAGCTGCTGCGTTTTTAAAGCCTTGACACGTAACACTGCACCTGACTCCCTTAACCAATTAAATGTGGAATTATCGTATTTGCATGGAATAATTCTATTTGTCCATTTCCCAAAACAAGGAAGTTTCAGCTCAAACCAGGAAGTTTAGCTCAAACCGGGACACAGCCACAAATACAAACATTTCTCACATGTAAGAAAATTATCCTCATGACACAAGTTAACGTCTGCTAGGCAATAATCTTCTTCCCATTCTGTGTCTTTAGTGAAAAGCACTACTCCTATTGAAAACAACTATCAGTTTTTTGAAGTTAAAAATAAAACAAGGACCCAGTAAAACAGAAATCCTCTTCTCAATCCTTTCCTCTCCCCTTTCAAGAAATAAAAGTGAGAATAAGATGCAGGGGAACTACCAATCTCTCTCTACCAAACCTGCCTGTTTATAGTTCAAAATATAACAGGTTTTGTCTAGCTGGAATTGCTCCTGCAGAGAGGAAAACTGTGTTAGTAATTAAGGATGATTAAAAGCATGAAAGATTTCTGGTCTAAGCATTTAAAGCAAAGGAAAAATCAGCGTATAATTTTCAAAAGTAGAACAATTTTGTTTTATTCCATTTTCAAGATGAATACCGTGTAACTTACATGTTTGAGCGCAATGGTACTTGCCCAGGTGTCCAAAATGAGAGTTGAGCTTATACTCTCCATAACTGCTATTAGTTTACATATAATAGTTATTTTTACAACAACAATTACCACTGTGTACTGCTTCATCTCAGAGAAGTTATGACTTCCAAGTAGAATGCAACCTTTTCAGCCTGTTTTTTTTTTTGCAAAAAGCAGCGAGGGTAAGAAGGGAAACACCATGTAGAAAGGACAGAAGCAGCACGTAGGACTCAATTACTCTTGGTTCTAACAACTTCCTCTCCACCACTTCACATTAGTATTTCCTGTATTTTATAAAGCAAAAATACACTATATTAGCTGAGAAAGTTACATATGCAACAAATATCTTGGGTGTAGGTGCCAAGCCCCAGTGTATATCATACAGGTAATTACTATCTATCAGATACGTAAGGCACTGAAAATTAGATATATGGTAGTGATTTGAAGAAAAAAATGTCTAAATACCACAAAAAATGCCTTTATCCCTAAAGAATACTTCAGGTACACTAGGGAGTAGTGCACTAGTTTGTCAAAATTCCCAAAGGTTTTTTTGTTTTGATGGAATGGAAGACAAAGAGTTTGTTTTAGGACCGAAAGACAGAAAGCTACAGAAATCAGTAAGCTCTTGGGAGATGAGGAGAATAAGGATTTGTGTGCATGTGGGAATGTGAAGTAGGGAGCATCTCTTGCTTTGGTAAAAAGAGTTTAAGTTGTTTCTAAGGCAAAAGCAATTTTTTAAAAAATTGTATTATTTCAGTTAAAATAATTTCTTTGGGAAATCTTCTTCAGCCAAATGGCAATAACAACATTAGAGGAAGTAGGACTTTTCATTTTTCCCTGCAGAAATGTTTCAGAGCAGTTGGCTCCAGAGGCTTTCATGGGGCCCTGCCATGCTGCCATCATGGCTCTGAGACTGATCTCACTACAAATATAATAACAGTCACAAATTGTTTTGTCTTTCCTGAAATGGTTAGTTGGTTGGTTTTTATGGCACATTTACATCTATGTGCAAAGCTTTCAACCAATCAAACATCTATGGTTAAAGTCAGTGAGAACTTAGCAAGAAGAAAATCAAAACAATCAGACTAATATTCGACTAAAAGACAAGGAGTAACATTTTATAACAATATTCCCAGATAAAGCCTCTTTTTCAATGATAACTAGGACTAAATGTTCATCTTTAAATCTCAAGTAAAAAGGAAAACACCCAGCTATGGAATTTATGAGGAAACAAGAGAAAAGCGCTGGCCCATGAACTTTAACCTTATTTTTCACCCCTTATGGTAATTTTATGAACATATTTTAAATACTCTCAACTAGAGCTGCAAATGTCCATCATGTTTCAGGCACAGACAACTCCATTTATCTTTTGTGGGACCATGCACAATATTCCCCCAACATACTGAATAAACATCTTGGACAGATGGCACATCCTTCAGCACTTTACAAAGAAGGATTTTTAAAAGGGCCAAAAGTCTGATGTATGAAGATAGAGTTTGACCTGAAAGACTGGGCATGCCAAGGAAACACCATTAAGAGCAGAAGATGTTTTACTATATTTGCAGTCTTCTGTAATGCCATATTGTGAAAATTGCCCTGGGCATCCAAAATCACACATGAACGTAGTGAGGAGCAACTTTATACCTTACAGGCTTTGTGTTTCTGAATGCCTTGTTGCCATACCTTATTAATTGGCAGAAGAAGAATGTTGAAACACAGGATTTTACATTAACCCTGTCATTCTTCTCCTTGATTTTCCTCTTTTAAGCAGAAAGGCTATATTTAATTTGAAATAGACTACCCTTAATATTATGTGTTAATGTGTGATACAGTAATTTGTAAAATATAATTGTTGTACCGAGCACTTTTTTTTTTGTCACTGAATGAGAAGAGAATGCTGAACTTCAAATCAGCTCATTCAAATCAAGAGTCAGCTACTGGGTTTCTGATCAGGAGACAGAAATAGTTTGTACCTTTTAGTCTGAGTCTGGTACCATAAAAACAGGTACAAATAAATTGCTATTAAATCTCTTAAGATTTTACAAAACTTGAGGTAGTTGTTTTCATTTTTAATACTCATGATAGACTCAGCTGTCACTTAGCAGGTTTGTGACCCTCTCTGCTCAATAGCCATGCCTTCTCCCTACGACATTCAATTTGAACGTTTGCACCAGTAATACCACTTAGAGCTTTATTCTCTGCCTTGCATTTGTTTTAATTAAACCACCAAAGGAAGCACACACAATTCAAGATCTAGCATCGCTATTACTGAAAAACACATAAACAAAAATACTACTCGGTTTCCTTCTCAAAGTCTAGCTCACAGACACCTTATTGTTACTTCAGCCAATTGGTTTTCAAAACTAAAGGCTGAGTATAAAGATAAAAAGTTGTAAGGTGAAGGATAACCTCCATATATGGAATGCATAGGTATTTTCATTTGAACTATTTATTTGTACATACTACTTTTACCTAAACATTTGAACTAGTAAAAGTACTGCGTTGAGTGCTTGATAAATGGATTACTCTTAATGCTTTAAAAATATGTTTTTCCATTGTCAAAAAAATTCCATTCAGATTGTTACAGGTATACAACGTAGTGTGATATGGTATAGTAGCATTGTGTGTATATAGCATGCTTATTGTATGCTATTACATTATATTTTAGATGCAGTGTGAGTATAGTTTATAAATAAATGTATATATAAAAACAAGAAATATAATTTAAATTGTCATTAAAAACTACACAAAATTGTTCATTAGTAGATTCAGTGAAGTGGCTGGCTTGATACACTGGACTTGATGGCCTCTGTACTGAGATCAATTTTGAACAGAGATATTTATTTAGAATTTGAGCTGCTGCAACTAAAGGACATTTAAGTCATCTAACCTAAGCCTTCAGTATGGCATCTACCACATAGTCAGCGGAGAGAGAGTGACATCTTGGTCTAGAATCGCTTTCTGGGAATGTCTAAGGTATTTGGGATTAAATGCTCTGTAGAACACAACATTTCTCCGAAGAAAAGAATTCTTGTAAGATTTTACATATCTGGGCATAAATGACAATATGCCTAGTTGATGGTACCGTAGACACCACACAGAATTGACATGTGAACTATAATTTGCTTAGAATTTTTCACTAGGTATTGTTCTGACCTGCTCTATACTCTTGAAAACTTTTTGGAAGAAGAGTAAAAGGCTACAAAACACTAGTGCAATTTTAAGGTTCATGAATCTAAATGCAAGCTGGTATCTTTAAAGTAGAATTGAAATGTCACAAAATGGAAAGTGGAGGCTTGAGTCCTCAACCACAGATCTCTACCATTGCAGATAGTCTAGCAGATAGCTGGCTAACTCAGAAAGTTCAAAGAATGTGATAGAAATCACTGGCCACAGAATACATTCCAAGATCCGAGTTCACTAACTTCAAGCTCCTGAAAAAAGATCAAAATCTGTAGCTGTCATCTAAAATAGCAAAGTATCTCTTGGATTCAACCAAGGCATGTTCAACCCCCATCCAATGTCATAGGTCTCTGCAATAGCAGCGGATTTTTTAAACAAAATTCCCAGATGTTCCTTGAATACAAATCATGTCTTATGCTATGGAAGAAGAACAATCTCAGTTCACATTTCTAAATATATCTCCACTGTTCCATTTTAACACAACTTTCTTTTTCTGTTTAATGTAGTCATGACTGAATGAACAGGCCATGTAAACATCAGACAGCCGAGAAAATACAGTGTGCATAGGAAAATAAGTTTCCTCTATTTCCTGTCTTCAGCCACAGCCTCTCTTCTGTGTTTCCCAGGAAACCAAAGCACGACGAGCAAAGCTGAAAGATGAAGTGATGCTCCAGGCTCAGAAGGCCCTTGCTGGTCTTCAGACGTGCCCATGAGAAGCTCTGAAACACTAAAGTCTTAAAAACACAAAAACACAATGATATAATCTTCTTTCAGATCTCCTTGGAGATACCAGCACATCAGATGCCTATAGTTCCATGTCAGAAATTGTTTTTACTGAAACTAATGCATATATTTAGGTATAACATCTAGTTACATACTCTTTTTCATAAGCTTACAAACTAAAATTAAAAAAAAAAAAAGGAAAATGAGAAATTGCTCCTTGCCACTACTAGCTTTTCAAAAATTTTACTCTTTGGAAATTTAGGAGTCATATTCAACCTTTCAGTCAACGATAACTCTCAACTAATGTGGAAACATTTAATCTTCTACAACATTAAGTTCAATTTCAATAATTGCTTTGTTTCCCTGATATTTGCCCCAAATATGAAGTTGTCATATAATTTCTTAACCTTAATTTGGTCAAACTGGGTGGCATAAACCAACCTCTTTTACTATTTCTTCATGACACAATTATTTCACTGTTCTGATCACTTTACTACCCTCTTCTACAATTTGTTACAGATTACTCTTGTATGTCAGAGTGCAGTGCTCTAGATGAAGTTTGCCAGTGTCTCCTAGAATGATCATTGGCACCTCTGACCATAAAAGTACTCCACCTATTTCCTTCACCCTTGAATTTCATGAGAATTTTTCAAAGCTGTTTCATACTCATGGTTCATAGCTGTTCAGGCAAAGCAGGTAAATTCTTTCCTCCTTTTGTTTCTAGCTGGTTCATTTTTACTTCAGAATAGAAGGGCTTGCACTATAAGATTTTTGCACTTTGTGTCATCAGTTTTCTAACCCTTCAGTTGGAAAGGATATATTACCCTTCCTCTACCACATTCTGGCACTGCTTGGCAAGTCAGTAAGTCATAGGCTTGTGTATTAGTTCATATCCTGAAGTTACTAATGTATGTATGAAATAGGGACAATCCCAGAACCTACTTCTGAGGGATGTTATCCCTCATAACTGGCTTTTGCCATAATCTATGATAGCCTCCTTAGCCAGTTTTCATACAATTCCTAATTCTTTTATTAATCACTGTAATTTCCACCTTAAATAATTTCATATAGAACATTATAGCAAAAGAATTACTTAAATTGAGATTGATGAAGCCTACTGAATTAATTCCATCTAAGAATTAGTCATTTTAGCAGAAAAGACATAAGATTAGTCAGACACAATTCACCTTTGATGAACAATATTGCAATTTATCCCATTTTACCACTTTCCGGTTACCTCTGTCCTTGATTATTCTTTGTTTCAAAATGTGTTTTAAGACTTTGCAGAGTACTGAAGTCAACCTAAAGATCCATTGTTGCTCCTAACTTCTGCATCAATATGCAAAGAACTTTGCCTAAGATCTATCTTGTATTCTGTTATTTGAAACGTAACATCTCAAGCTACATTTAGTTGTGATTGAGTCAACATTGACACTGATAATCCTGGAAGGATATAAGACTTAGGTACTACTGGTGAAAGTATTGCACTTAGCTTCAACCATTTGCTTTTAGCTCATGTTTTCCTCTGCCGAAGTAAAAATATTTTTCTAAGGGAACAGTTCGTGTTGTCTAAAAGACCAGAATTAGAAAAAATTTCCATCAAAAAATCTTACATTTTCAAAAAAGGCACACCATAAAAGTTTTTTCTGCCAAACAAAATTCGTACTTAAGAAATGTCTTTTTTTCATAAAATTGTTTTTAATAGAAAAGACAATAGATAATTTTTATTTTTTCAGAATATCAGTGGTTTGGTGCGTGGGGTGGGGTTTTTTGTTGTTGCTGTCATTTTAGATTGGTTTTCTGGTGGTTTGTTGGGGTTTTTTTTCCCCTCGTAGACTGTTACTTATTGATTGGTCAAGAAATATTTAAGAGTTTTAGGAAAAAATGTTCCCTAGTAAAAGCAATTGAAGAAAATTTCTAATAAAAACTTTTTTATTTTTAGTACAGAAAAATCCTGAGAATATCAATAAGTAACGCAGGTGGATTTTGCTTTGTTATAGCATTGATCCTTCCAATACAAAGAAATAATTTATTTAATTTTTGTTGCTGTCCAGGTAGATATGTTAAAATTCATTTTCTACTTCTACAATTCATCTTCTACATCTGTTGTAGGAAAACAGAATCTTGCAAGGAGACAGAGGCAGTACTTTTGTTCTCTTTATTATTAGTTATCATTCATAGCAAACAATGGAAGACACCAAGTATGAAATATTCTGGCTAATTGTTACTTAGTGGGGACACAAAACTAACCGTATCATCTGAAGCATTAACTTCACATTAAATGACCATCTATATTGCATTAAAAATTTATAAGTTTCCATGTCGGAGAACAGGCAATGAAGAAATTCCACATATTGAATTTAAAAGGAGAGTGCAGTTTGTTGTTAAATGTGTTGCCAACCAATAACATGCCATAAGCAAAAAGCTCTGTATGACTTTATTTCCATCTGGGAGTCGTGACACTGCGCAAAACCATAATCTGCATGACTAAATTATCTCTTTCCAGGCAGCCTGTTATATCACAGCTGTCTCCTGATCTGGGGTCCTGTCTTACAGGGAACACAAGATGTGACTATTTTAAATATGTTTCATAATAATGGCAAAGCCTTGGATTTACATCTCTTTCACCCTGCAAGATAAAACTGCTTCATTTTAGTAAGAACAACACCAGGTTTTCAATCTGTTCTTCTCCAAATGTTTTGAGGTTTCTTTGTTTTGTTTTAAATCTGAAATATTTTTTCCAGCATATACTTATGAAAGTCATGCTGGTCAGTTTTCTGTTTTATGCTGCAGAGGTATCCAAAGTTCCTTCACTGCCATCAGGAAGAAAATGTAATACAGACACAAGAATTGCATCACATACTGCAAATTCTGGTCTATAACAATCATCTATGATGTTCATAAATAAATAACAATCATCACCTTGACCTTCAGATTTACTCTGTGTCTACACAGTGAACTGTAGCTGCTTTAGGAATTTAAAATTAGCATTATTTTGAAGGATCCAAAAGTACATTTAATCAATACTGTTTAACAATGTTCCTGACAGAGAGCTACATTGACTCTCATTATTAATCTTTCTTCAGAACAGAGATTATTTCACAGTCTACAGCTATCTCACTCAGGTTGTCATGGACAACTTTCAGCTGTGTGATGCCCCTACCCACATTCAGTTGTGTTCATCTCTGAAGAAGGCAACAAGGTCTGTTGCCAAAGACCTGTCATACTGCAGGAGGTGGTAGCTGCATCCTGTTTTTTACACAGTGAAGTATCAGCTCATGGACCACAGTTAATTATAACTTTTCATTCACAGAAATGTAGAATCCAATAATAGATGAAGAATAGGAAAAGGAAGTATTGTTCTCCCCTTTTAGAGCAGGTATCTCACAAGGACACGACATTGTCTTAACTGTACTCTCATGAGAGAGTACAAAGGTTCAAAAATACCAGGATATAAAGCAATTTTGCCATGCCTGTTATATTACAGAACTCCACACTAATTTAAAGTAGATGTTCACTGTAGTTCTACCCTAATTTCCTAAATAACTTGCAAATTCGATAAGCTTTTGCTATCAGAAATCTTTTATGACAGATACAATTTCAACAGTGTACTTTATCTTGTTGTTGGAGGACATTCAAGAAGTATTCTTTCAAGCCAGAGAGCTATGATACTTTTCAAAAGTGTAATCATATCATTTGATATGGCACAGCATAAAATCAATAAAGTCATATAAGATAGGATAAATGAGTTATCTTTCTTGGGAATCTTTTGGTTTAACATATGACAAGCTTTGTGCAAAAAAAAAAGTGACTAGAAACTGAAATTCTCTCTTGAGTATGAGCAAATTGGATTACCAATTAGCCCTATGTCTTCAAAAATCTCCTTTTCTTAAGCCTCCTTGAGTTCCACACTCATTCATCAAATGCCAGTGAAAAACGTCTGCTATACACAGCAAAGTCATCCTTGCAGACTGCCATTTTCTTCTTGTAAACTAAAGCTTGGTAAGCTTCACTAAACATGTCTAGTAAAACCCCCTGCAGCAAAAACAAAGCATGACGAATTTCTTAAAATTAATTATTTCAGTGATTTAAGCTAATATTAAAGTCAAGCTGAAAAATTGTCAGCCACTCTAAGGTCCCAGGGCAAATCCCCATTCTTCGGCAGTAACTAACTGGGACCACAGTACATAATCATAGACCTGGGGCCTACAGGTTTGGGATTTTTTGCTTTGTTTTGTTTTTTTTTTTCCTTCAGCTTCTATTAATACCCAGAAGCAACCTATCCTCTGTTCCCCTTGCAGTGGACTGGAATTGATACTTCTTGTTTTCCTCAGTCCTTCTTAACGTGTATTAGAAAACCAGGTATGTCTCAACAGCAAAAATATATAGTAGCTTTGGTATAGAAAAATGTGATTTGGTATGTCTGAGTTAATAGAAAATCTTTGACTTAATAATTCTTCTGAATCTGGGCCTTACTATACTGTCTGGGAATTTAAACTGGTTTGTTTTTTCCTCAATGATATATTTAAGATATAAAAGCACCGAAAAACATAGTATTTGCAGTACATAATGCTAATCTGATTTCTTTAAATTTTCTGCTGACAGCAAATGTTTCATCAAAATAAGACCACATCCATATGCTCCCCGTAAAAGAAGAAGGCAGAATTAGAAAATTATTAATATTGCTTTTAACCAAATACTTTGGCTCCCACGCAAGGAACAATTTTAATTCCCCATATATTTATTGACGTGAATTTTCTCTGTTTTTTTTCCAGCTTGCTTTTCATAGTGAATTTAATCCCACACAAAAGCTTGTAAAGCAAAGGCAGACTACTGGAGAAACAGCCATAAAACTGTTACAACTTCATCACATTTCAATGGCATGCTATTTTTAATTTTAACTTCATGGCTTCTTGTGCTTCCTGGATATTTGTATCTTCAGGACTACAGTTACCTCTTCGTATCTCAGGCAATTGGAATAACAGCCGATCTCAGTCCTGCATATGCTGTTCTATTTTAAGCACAGTTTAGTATCCATAAAATGTCAGGTTAACAGCACTAGAAATAGAAGGTTTTTGTTTGTCTCCGAATCAGCAGTATCACAAAGAGTGGTGACAAATTCTTCCTTATGAGATGTCCAGCGAGTTCTCTGCACTGCTCTGCCTGGACCAGAAGTAGAAGCATTGAAAAGTTTGCAAATTCCTTTCTTTGTCGTGGTGAAAAATTATGTTCTATAATCATTTCTGAAAACCAGTCAAGTTCCACCTAAGAGCTAATTAGATCTATTATCGCTCCTCCTACTGGAACATGGTTCCACTGCGTCAGCGCTGTAAAAGAGTATTTCCGGAGTATTTCCAGCCTGAATCTTTTTAACTCCAGTGCCCATGTGCTCTTGTACCAGAATAACATTCACTTAAGTCATTTTTCCACATTGTGCAGTTTATTCAGAGACAATTGCCATATTCTCTCAGCCTTGCTTTTGCGCTTCTGAATAGAACTCTCTGAGCCACCTCTTAATTGTAGGCTCTCCATTTCTCTTAATAGCCAGTTCCAGTTTTAAATAGAAGATTGAGTACTTTACTGTCATTTTACTGTTACAAAAGCACCATTGAATCATGTTCAGAAGTGAGACACATACCTGTAAGGAGTTGAACCTCAAGTTTCTATGTCTCTGTCTGCTTTTTCAAAAACAAAAGCACCCCTGTTCTCTGCCATTAGTACTAACAAACAACTAAAGGGCACTTCTAAACCCATGTCTGCTCAGGCTTTGGCACTTCAACTGCTGTTTAAAAGATTTGTCTTTTCATAACAATAGTACCTTGAAAATATATTTGCCAGGAACTGTCCTGAGAACATCTTCCTAACAGCCTGTAAGATTACACACCTTTACCAACCTCCTGCCCTCATAAAGTCTTGTTCTGGACAGTACTCTGTTGGTCACAGCTTTTGAGGATCTGTCTTGATGCTTTACTAAAGCCTCTGTCTGCATAGTAATCAGGCCTCTAGCAAGGCTACAATTACCAAAGGCATAAAAAAAAAAAAAATCTTGGTAGGGCTTACTTAGAGAACAAACATGGGACTTTGAAAAAGCTCAAATCAAATATGATTTCCTAAAGATTAGAGAAAAATATCGAAATCCAACTATCTAGCTATATCCATAGATACAACTATGCACAGTGACATAGCTAAATCTCCGTATCTCCAAATCTTCATGAGACACACTGTGGTTGTCTACCACAGTCTTAGCACTGTTTCATTGCACAGTTTGGACAGGGATTTTGTTTTTTAACAAAAACAAACAAACAAACAAACAAAAAACCCACAAAAAAAAAAAAAGGAACAACAGAAACCATAATGACAGTTTTAGTCTAGCGACTGTATCATGAACATTGTTTCAAGCTTAGTTAAGACCATATTTGGTCATGAGTATATCTGAAAGTGATTCCAACCATTATTATTATTATCAATCACTGTGCAGTGACAAGGCCAATGTGTCAGCAGAGTGGACGGGAGAGCAGGACTTTTTTTTTTTTCTCAAGAGATATACGCCAGTGTCTCCAAAAGAGTAGAAAAGAGAGAGTGAAATATTTCTCAGACTTGTTTTATTTGATCTATTTCAGACTTTGATATACAGAAAGAATGAGTCAGTGTTTGGCTTCATGGAACTATCTCAAGAAAAACCTTTCATTCTTATCTCAGATAATGTTCAAAATGCAGCCAGACAGCAATGAAACGGAAAATCACCACAAATGAAAAGGAATGTTTTGAAAGTGAAGATAAAAAATGCAGAGCTTAATTATGCCTAGTCTCTCTCTGCATCAACTTATTGTCTGTTAAAGTCAAACCAGGGGAGAGATCACTACTCAGTTTAGAAAATTTTCAGTGGAAGGATGAAACATCTTGAGCATTGAAGACCCTGGTTTGAGACATATTTACAGATGAATCTCCAGATGATGTGACTGGAATAGATTAACAAGTTTTTATCTTCTCCAGAACTATTGCATGTTTTTTGTAGAAAGTCTGAATTTATATGACAGTTACGCATAAATTAGTGTTGTACCACTATTAAATGAATTTTTATGAAAATGAAATTTACAAAATGCTGAGAATGAATCTACATTTCTGTGATTAAAAGGCTATTTGTTTCTCATAAATATCTAAAATGCACTCCTATATTCAGATCTATCTATGCCTCTTGATTAAGCTCAGAGTAAGAAGAGCATCAGCTGATAGCCTGTAGGTAAGCTATACAGCTTGTGTATAGGTGCATAGCCTGGCAGAGTGGGAACAAGAGATAGTTACTAAGCACAGAGCAACCCAGTGCCCTGGGAGTAGTGAAGAAAGGTGAACATTCAGACCAGGATGCAAACAAAACATATTTTATTTGCTTGTTGTATACAAGGGGGGTTAGAAACCATATGGATCTTTTATTAGTGGGGTGAAACATTTTTATATTGTCTTGTCTTGGCATTCACATATTAACATTTTGTTAGAATCACCACAATAGGAGGTGTTTTCTATAAAATAAATCTGTTCATCTTCTTTCCACTAAACCTGCAGCAGTATATCATAAAACAGGGTTTCTGCTTGGGTCTTCTGAGAACACACAGACATTACGGCCTCTGGGATTACAAAACTGATGACATAAGTGTACTGCTCTTTGCACACAAATGCACAAGAGCTGACAAGAATAGCACAGGTAATTCTGACAGCTGACACTGTGAATAAAAGAGAATGGCCACTTTTCCTTCTTTATCTCATTTAGGGGATTGGAACATTTTACAAAGTCTTCTGGCAGTAAGAAAATCTAGAAGCCATTATGTCCCTCTTTTCCGCCTCCCAAATGCCAGCAGTTATGGAGACAGATAGCCTCTCCTTACTGTGAAACATCTCCCAGGGGAAAAGGTTGGCTGAAGGCAGTGGTCACAGTTAGTGCTTTGTTTTAGACTGTCAGCTGTCAAAGGCTTTCTCTCAAAAAACAAAATAAAGTTTAGCCCAGAATACAGTTGTTTCTTCCAAGTAAATAATTTTTTTATGTTCTAGCTACATGGACTTTGCATTATCCACCACAGCATGATTTCCAGTGTTCATTATAATTTTGTCAGGATAGATGGCAAATAACAGGTAGGGTGAATTTTTCTGTCTTAACAGTTTAGCATCTGTTAAGTCTCCACTAGACTTCTGTGGTATTTTTTGGAGGTATGAGTCATTTTTCAGCAGAGGAAAGGATAAATTACTTCTGGGTGCCTAATTCACCCAGTCTCATCTCTTCTCCAAAATATGTTTTCACAGTCTTGCAATGAGAAAACCTTTTATGCATGAAAAACAATCTAGCAGAAATCTATGCCAGAAACATAACTTCCATGGGAAATGTAAAATTTCTATTCAAAAGACAAGTATTCTCCACTATTTTTAATGACTGTTTAAAAAAAAAAATATTTCAGGCATGCCTGTTTGCCACTTCTCCTGGGAAAGATACACTAATCATGCTTGGTTGCTATTAAACTCCATTGATTTAATTACCAATTAAATTCTGTAAGATTTTTCTGAAAATAAACCCAGAAGTTCAAGAATTTGAGGATCCAAATAAATAATCTATAATTTAAATATAAGTTTTTGCTATTCTTTTGATAGCAGATAATAAAAATACTCAGGGTCTGCATTATAAATACTCTGCTGTTATCTGAGTAAAGTATTTATGATAATGTATTCCCTAAGGTATTAATTTTTTGTTTTACATAAAGCATTTACATGTAAATTGCAAACATTAGCTTGCCCTTTTTCAATTTTTTACTGGTAAAATGCAACCTTCATTGTGAATACAATTATGATGGTAATCCCTGATACACTTCTTTTTCTTTCAATGTACTGCCTTCCTTATTTCATATTTCTGAGGACTTCTAATTTTATGGCATGGCTTCATATATATATGGTTCATATATCCATGATATGGACTTATCTATTTCATGTTATATAAACTCTATTTTTATCTGTCACTTTTTGTTGTATGAAAAGAATAAAAAAATCATAAGTTTGTTTTTAAAAATTAGAAATAGAAATTTTCTTTCCCAGGAGGTCTGGTAGGTCTACATTAAACCTGAAAATAGTTGAAGGAATGCTGCCTTCACTAGTATTTGATTTTCCACAGACCACATTAAACCACCCCCCCCAAAAAAGATAAGAGATTGTTCAGCTATGTGCAGACCATTTTGTATTTAGCAAGAAGGAAGCGCATTGTCATTTGTTTCTGTCATATTATTCCACCGGGTGACAAGAACAAAAGCCAATGAAACGTTAAAGAAAATGCATCTAAGATATGTGCCTTATTTCTCTTTGAGGACCACTGGGTTGTTTCTGTGAGCTGCAATGAAGTGGCGCCTGTGTACACAAACAAAAAAGGTCTCACAAAGTAATCTGTAAAACTGGAAAAAGGCGGAGTTCGGCAGAGTCCATATTCCCAGGGGGCTGTGACTAGTCATTATCAATTTGACTTCCCTTTCTTAATCTTTCCTTCCTTCTGCCTGAGCAAGGCATTGAATCAACAAACGGATTCTTAAGGAAAAACTGTGAAGATAATGGAAATATCAATATAAAATCAATACGCCAACTTAGAAGGCAAAAATAGATGTTTACAGACAGATCCTAAATCCCCAGGACCAATGATACTATCACTTATTAGGTCTTTATCCCCATTACAGGAATCAATCCTCAGTCATTTGAAGAAGTTACCTACCTTTTCATTTATAAGGGCTTTTCCTTTTACATCCCGGTAGCTTTAAAGTCTTGTGTAGTTTCTTCACCATTCACTGCATAAAGGTGGTAAATACAATATTTAGAAAGTAAATGACAGTCAAAATTTACACATTTTACAACTGGCAATTGTAAAATTTATTTTTGTGAGAGCCCTTTAAGGACAAAACTAAAATGTTTATTCTGCCAATATAGACCTGACACAATTCTTTTGCAAATTACAATTAATAAAATCAACTAAAATGTGAATGGGTATTGCAAACAGAAACCGGATTGCATTCTGAGGAGGAAAGCCTACAGGAATACAGCAGTACTGTAATAGTTCTCCTGGAAAGTAAACTCTAACAAGATTAACAGAAGCTAGACTCCAAGAATGCATACACACCCTGTCACCCTGTCTTAGATTTAGAGCAATGGCTATACACAAACAAAAACCCTTCCCCAAAATTGCTTTCTGGCTAAGCAATACAGTTAGCTATACTTTTGTTAACAAATACATCTCCCCGAACAGA
Source organism: Buceros rhinoceros silvestris (assembly GCF_000710305.1). NCBI lineage: Eukaryota > Metazoa > Chordata > Aves > Bucerotiformes > Bucerotidae > Buceros > Buceros rhinoceros. The sequence continues at coordinate 47,647 of NW_010420446.1, read as the reverse complement.
ATACATCTCAAAGTTTCTAAGATTTTGCAAACAGTGAAGCTGGACAGAGATGCAGTGAAATTGGCAAGTGACCTAATAAACCATGAAGAAAATCATGCACCCAAAATCTGAACATGTTTGTACTGGGAGGACAGATTGTATTTCCTCAGAGATGAGGGGAAGAGGCAGGAAAGTATGGAAGTCGTTATATGCTGCCTTGTAAAGGGATGGAAGATGCTGCCTTGTAAAGGGACGGAAAGTCTGCAGACTCTGTTTGAACTCACTACTGAAATGTCTTGGTGTGTTCCTAAGTGGAAGACGGAGAACTGTCCCTCTTAAGCTTGAAAAAAGCCCAGACTGTTAACTCTGTTCAATGTTACAGGAGATACATCGGCAGAATGTCATAGATTTGGAAGTAATTTTACAGGGTCTTTATTTATCCTCAGAACAGAAGAACAAGTTTCACAGAGGTAAAATATACTCAAAACTATATTCAAAGAGGGGTTTCTCTTGCAACCACAAGGACATGGTCGTGTAGCCACAAAGGATATATGAAGTAGATTGCCAGACATCATTGCATCGGGAAGGGGAAGACTCAGTTCCCTCTGCTTGCCAGTGAGAACATTTGAAGGCCCAATATAGAGATCACATCTCATTAGATGGATATAAACCATGCTATTGTCAAAAGAAACACAAGAATATATTTTTATATTGGAGAGGCCACATTTTTTGTTTGTGTTCTTTTATTACAGGAATTTGATAAGGTACATCAATAAATTAATTTCTATTGTTATACATTGTAATACAATAGTGTCAGAGAATCTGAAAGACTCTATAGGTCTGTATCTAGGCATGAAGAGGGCATGTACTGACTTCTCCAGCCTCAGAAACTCACTGTCTTAACCTTAATCAGAGAAAAAAATGACACGGAAATTCGAGGAGGTGAAGTGACTCTGTTTTGGCCCAGCAGCTGGCTGATGACAAAGGCAGGAGTAGTGCATAATGCATTACTTTGAACATGACAATGAAATTTTTATATTTCTGGAATTGGTGTCAATATGAGGAAGTCATGCTCACTGATTCATCTGTTTGAAAAGTAGGCATGACTGTTCTAACTCTTTTCTAGAGATTCAGCGGTTACCATATTTTTTTTTTATTTGCTAGATGTGTTAGCAAGACATTTTTAAATGAATGTTATTTTGCATTTTCCATACTTCTCAAGACTAGAAAAGATTTTATTATAGAATTATGAATCAGTATTTTTTTCTCTCTGCATCTGCTGACATTACTGTATCTGACAAAACTCTAAGGATATGTGTTTGTGAGATCAGGCAATTGAACTTTTAGCCTGACTTGTATGGATCTGGCCTAGTTGTCCTTCACCCTTATTCCACTTTCTCTCTTTTTGAATTTTCTTATAGAAATCTCCCTTCAAAATTTACATACAAAGAAAGTGCAGGTGTGAATAATCTTTTCTCCTCGCAATTTCCCATGTGTTAGAGTAGCAATGACAAAGTTCTTATTATGGTGTGCAATAATCCTCTGTGCCTCTGCCAAAATCTCCCTTAACAACAGATTAGGGTTAAAGAAGCACATTTTATTTCATCAAAAGTAACATTATTAACAGTGTCATTACAGAACTTAAACCTAGTTAGACGATTTCCCAATGCTGTTCCCTCTGAGGAAAGTATTTTGCATGCCTCGCATCCCATGCCTGGTGGTTTCCTGGAATGGTAGATTATCTCATAAAGGATCACTCACGTTTGGCAATTTGCAGTAAGCCCATAAGAGTTCAAAAGGCCAAATTCAGATTTGAATAGTAGGAAGTAACATATTTTTGATGCACTCTGAGTATATTAAGCTAAAATGTCAAAGTAGGGTGTCTTTCCTATTCCTTTTCCTCTCTCCCAGAAGGAACCCTGAAAGCAAAGTGTTATGTTAAAAAAAATTGTGTTCTCAAAAGAGCGTAATAGAAGCTACTTTTCAAACCCGGTATCAGGAATGTAATTCTGAGATAGGATCTGGTAAGCAACTTCAAACTTAGAAAGCATAAAACAGATGTTTCATGCAGCAGACAAAATAAACACTTTCTCTCTTAAACAACAAAACCACACAATATTTTTGTCACTCAGGCATTTAATTAGAATTTCAATAATAGATTAATTGTAATTGAAAATGTAATAAACTATAGTTTGGGATTTTTTTCCAAGGGAAATCTAAATTAACATAGTTAATGAAATTACATTACTTTTTTGCTTTGTCAGTAAACTAAATCCCTTTCACGGCTTTCTATTTCAAAAAACAAATAATCTGCTAAAGCAAATGATTTGCTTTTTCACCCAGGGATTAAAAAAGCTATTAAGGCAAATTTCAGTGAGCTACATCAACAGCGCTTTAAAATGAACTTTTAACACCTTACAAATATTATTTTCTTGGAAAAAATTACACTGATTTCTCTAAATGCCAAAGAGATTTAAAATGTGGTAAGCTAGAGTCAGTGGTTTTATGAAGTGTATTATTTTCTGGATACGAGTTTAGAGAAGATTCTAAAACCGTTATCTCTCACTAAGCTCAAAAGTGACGTTAAGAATGCCTATGAGTTCATTTGAAGCTGATCTGCGGTTTATTAAGGAAAAACAACATATTTTCAGAGTAGTATTGTCAGAGTAGCATGGATGAACTAAGTCACTCTGGACGTGTTTGAGGAATGTGGAAAAAAGTCTGTAAAGATCAAACAGAAGTTTGCTTCTAATGTTACGGTGCTGGACAAATACACGTGAACAGGTTTTGATAAATTTTTCTGTTCGACTCCAATAGCTAATCAAAGAAAATTCTCCCTCCCCATAAGTTCTTCAGTTCTTCTTGAAAGCGAAGTTGCCCATTGTTGTGGCTGAAGTGGAGCAAAACATTTTCACAGTGTGGGACCCACACAGGGTGTGGGACCATGCAAGGTGTGCGGGGATTCTCAGTGTTTTTCTCAATTTCTTAAATGTGCAACAAAATCTAACTTCATAATACTGAACAGGGTATAAAGAGTAAAAAAAAAAAACCTTAAACATTTGGGAAGACACAGAATGTACAGTAACTATAGCAGAGATCAATTGACATTCTTTTTTCTAAAGGATTTTGATTTATTATTCAAAAAACCATAAATCTGTATGTTTCAAAAAATGTATTCAAAGACTGGGTTTGGATCAAATAATTTTGTTTCAATGGAATCAAGCATTACACAACATTGAACTTAAGAATAATTTCAAAGCTAATATTAAAATGTTTCATTCCCCTAATGCCAAGATAGGATGAATATTTTGTGTCTACCTCTTTTTTCCTTCTAAGTAACTTCCAAAAAATTAGCATGACTTCAGAAAGTATATTTATTTTCACATCAATGGGAAAATGTCATCAAAGATTTTCTGGCCAAATCTAAGAGACATAACTGAAAATATGATTTTTTAAAATGTGAAAATAACTTTCATTTCACTGGGATGTCTTTTCTTCTGTGGCCAGTTTAACAATCAATTTCACTCAAATTTCTATCCTTTCCTACTTTTAATAGAGCATTTGGGTTTTTTTTAGCTGAACACATTACTTATGCTCCTTATGATACTATATTCATCTGGTTTTTTTTTTTTAGAGTGGTCTGAGTGCCGGAAAAAATCAACACATGTATGCAACATACTTTATACATCATTGATGTCTAGAAAAGAAACCAAGATACTACCCAATCCTTTTCCTGTTGATGGTTTTACTAATTTAGTTGTTACAGCAAGACACTTCTTGTCACCTTTTTAAATGAAAGTACACAGTCTTATTGGTTAATACATCTGCATTTGAATGATATGCTAATATAGACAATACTTTAGTGTGAAAATTTTTATTTTTAAAGTAAGACTTACCATGAAATCTGCTGCTTTTACAGTCAACATGTCTATCAAGTGACAAATGGTTGACGTGAAAAATATGTGCTGCTATTTGAATTGCAATCATTTGATCTTAATCTTACTTTATTAAATATAAACAAAAAACTTATTAAGTTAGATGTTGCTCATGGAGAATGTATTTCAAATCAAACTGCTGGGAATCCTATTTGAATATTTCCAGCAGAGAACATAATTTTCTAAATTAGTAAAAAAAAAAGATTTTTTTCTTTGATGTATTCAGAACAAACAAAACAAAACAAAATTCCAACTGGATTTATCATAAGAAACACAGCTCTGTGACTGAGTAGCTGTGGGGTAGATAACAGCACATTTCTAAATTAATTATCAGGAAACGTCACTTTATTTGATGCTTCAAGTCAGCTTTTTTTAAAAGATAGATTCATTTGCTTTGAATATTTTAAATATCACTAACATTTTGGCATTGTGGATGTTTCAAAAGCTGAAGTGTCTGAAGATTTTGGTTTAATGGCAGAGTTCTAGCTTTATTTTTATTTCATAATCCAAATTACTTTTATTAAGATAAGCAGTAATATTGTTATTTTACGAGTAGAGCAAAGGAGTCTAGAAATGCCAAAGGTAAGAGATATCTAGGGATTGGGCATGAGTTGCTGGTTATGGGGGAACTGCTAACGTTTTTAAACTGAAAATGTGGGGACCATGTCTATTTTCAATGGCATGTGGTTTGTTTATAAAAAGAAAATATTTGCAGTGAAAGAGACACAAGTCTATTATTGTCTCTCATTTATCTCCTTTTATGTTTCTTAGTGTTGTAAAGTCATCTCCCCAATCATTTTAACTTAATATCACAACAGGAATGGAAGGATAAGAAGCATTAATATTATAAAATTTAATATATTCCTATATAAAAGACAATAGCAAAGAACTTTAGGCTTTCATTTGTAGAAGAACTGCCTCTGTAATTTTGAAAATCTGCCTATAAACACTTGGCCTTAAACTTACTCAGACAGAATGAATCGAAAAAAAAAAAAAAAGAAAAAAGAACCCAGATCTTCAGCTACCTAACTTAAAAGAATTCAATTCTCTTTATCTTGTGGTTTCATATGTTCATAAAATAATGTTTTTTTTCTAACTAAGAATGTAATAAAACATGGAGAAACTATGGAAAAATAAATTAATAAAAAACGTGTGCATCCTTCTTGTGTACAGAAACCTGTATCCTTCAGCTGATCGTAAGAAGTCTATTTTTTATACTCAACTGCATCTCTAGCTGCTCACTAGGAAAGGCTCAGAAGTGTGATCAGAAGCCTTTTTTTAATTGGTTGGGCTGATTTTATGGAAAATATGAATTTCAACAGTCTCCCTGAACATGGACAATTATATTTGTTCATCTCTGCCATCCTATACACCTGTACTGTGTCCTGATGATGTACATGAAGAAATGAATAATCTGCTTTTTTGATAAATTCTGCCAATTTTGTTCAAAGCTAACACATGCTTTGAAAAAGTTACCAGAAGAATGCTATTAAAATCAAATTTTGTTGGAGGCACACAGCTTATTCTCATTCTGATCTCATCAGTTTTCATTCACATGTGACATGTTGTCAGCTTATAATTCTTGTAACAAGACCTAATAGTAAAATGTTGACCAATGAGAAGATAAAATCCAAGAAGAAAGAACTTGTTTCTTGAAATGAATTCAACATAGGACATATCTTTTAGTAAGATAAGTAGCTGAGACTGCTCAATGACAGCAATCTCTTATTTATTTACACTAAAATCGGATTCATCTGAAGGTCTTGGTGCACAGTTTAAATTCAGAGTTAACCAGAAGGACTTGTCACACAGATCTGATCATCAAGATTGCTCTGTATATTTCAGTATGGCAGTTAAATAATTCATCTTTTCTGCACAACGGGTAAAGAAGAGGACAAAGCTCAACCTACTAGGTCTCAGAAGCTGCTCCTGCCCAAAGCTATAGTCAGTACTCAATACAGTCAATTTTCAAGTGTTGAAGTGCACAGACATATTCTGGTATAGGCACGCCAACTAATTGCCCTACATAACAAGCTTAGAAAGACTAAATAAAGGGATGCTTCATTCAAATGAAATTGCAAGGGAAACCTTGTACATAGAACATAAATATCCATGCTTCACTGCAATGTACCAAGATCTATTAAGATAGTGCCCTGTAAATCTTTCTGCTGCTCTGTTTCTCCTCCAGGTAGCCACCTGTTTTAAGTCTCTCAGATTACATTTTCCCATCTGTTGTGACATTTCTGCCTTTGTCTCAATGATTCATGCCAACTTTGCTACCATTTGGGCATCTAAATACAGTGCTACAATTAAGATTGCATCTTTAAAATTTCTGTTAAAATATAGTGCTCAATATTTTATTTTTTCTCTAAAGCATCTATATACATTTCAGTACTGACAAATAGCTATGACTCAGGTATCAATTCATATACCCCTGAAAGTAAAAAAAGCATTAGACTCTCCTGATAATGTCTAGGGCTGACTTCAAGCTGATAAATTGAAAACAATGGTATTTATAAATCAAAATCTGGGCGGAAGTTTTGTCTTCACAAATATGTTTTTGACAGCTGCTAGAACGAAGGAAGATTGTGGCTAAGCCAAATATTCTGTGAGGTATATACAGGTATGTATATGTGAGGTGTATGTGCACCTTCTGTGCACAGCCTTCTGTGGAGTGAAGCTTGCAGAGATGTCTGACATTTTCAGTGATCTTGCCTGTCACAATGGAGGGTCTGAAAATACCACCCTCCGCAAATGAACTAAAGGTGATCTGAGACAAGCCACGATTGCAGCAGTCCTTTGGCTTGATACCAGGTAACTGTGTCTACCAGTGAATTTTTTAAAACATATATGAACACAATTTTCCTTATTCTTTTAAATCCCACGAGAAATCGTGATTAAGCTGCCTTAAATTCTTTTCTGCCCTGTACCTTTTCACTGTTTCTGTCTTTGGTGAGTTTACTACAGCTAAACCTTCGAACTGCAAGAACATCACAAACAGAGATGGAGATTTTTCTGTGAACATCAACCAGATTAACTGAACCTGTTGTTTAATGCAGTATTGAAAGCATGCTATCTTTAATTTCTTGAAAGAATTGAGAATCACTGCAAAAAAAGTTAGAAACTCTTTTGAACAAACTAATTAACAATGGCCAAGTCAGATCCTGACCATATACAACTACTGCAAAAAAACTAGTACTAACTTCTGCAAAGTGTGAGATGCCTTTTGAAGCACAACTTTAGCAGTTTCACAGTTTCTTCCCTCAAGACTCCTGTAAAGAAATAAGGCTTACAAGGGAAGAATAGCATCTGTATTAAAAAGAGGAAAAGTAGTCTTCAAAACCCACCTCTAAAACAGAGTTCAAAATCCCCACCACACTTGCTGTCACGATTTAATGTTATGAATAGAGGTTTCAGTTTTGATATGTGCTAAAACCAGCAGTCTTACCATTCTTCCTCATTCTTGGGGCTATGTGGATTGTGAACTCCTCAATGCCCGTCAAGTAGCACTGAGGGATCCAGATCCTTCGGGATCAAGTCCACTTACAGGGCTGGGTTGTAAAATGTTTCTCTTACACCATTTTGACACTGGGTCAGTACACAGCATCAATGGACAACGGCTTTTTTATCTAGTCTAAATCCTCAATACCTGGCATTTTAGATGTACAGAAAATGGAAATCAAGTCAGGCTACTAGAATGATAGAACATACATGTAGGGATAGGAATTAGACACATCAAAAGAGAGAGGAGAAAGGTAAGGGATGTCAGAGATTCTGAAAACTCATTCATGTTAGTCATAAAAAGAAGACCAGAGGTACTAGTCTGTTAATTCATGGTTTGGAAAGGTGTCGCCATATGATACTGAGATCTCTGATGTTTTCCAAACTAATTGCATCTGACTTTTCTGAAAAATCTTCACATGAAGGTAGATTATATCTATATCTATCTAGCAAGCAGAAGTTTATAGCAAAATGTAAAGGAATAATCTGTTCCCTACATGTCATGGTAGCTATGACAGGTAGTAGTGAGCTTTAACTGTGCCAGGAAGGACTGAAGTTAGGAAACAGAAAAAGCTTTGAAAAACTAGTATGGATAATGAGGGTCTGGATTAACTTGCCTGGGAGACTTCATATTAGGACCTTTTTTAGGACAGCTCAGGCAATCATTTGTCAAGAATAGTTCATGAGCGCAATAGCATCTGTCACAATCTGACTCTGTGCTGGGGCAGAAGGAAAGTTTAGATGATGCTTGAGGCTCCTTCAGTTATTTTTTTATGACTTTTATAGTTTATTTTTATTCAGGGAGCTACTAAACAAGTCTGTAGCTACTGGCTTTTTGTTACGTGCATACCTGCAGTCTCCAGAATTCCTGATTGCCTTTGGGAAGAATTATATGGCTATCAGAGCGATTTCATTAATTTTTATATATCTGTAGGACAAGTTAGCATTTGTAAACAAACATATTGTCAGATAAATTGAAATCAGTCTTTCCTTTGACTTCAGGAAGAGCTCAATTTTATCATGTAGATTCAGGCAACAAAGTTCCCAAGGCTCCCTTTGTAGTCAACACATAGACAGGCACTGTCAAGGAGCAAATGAGAGCATGAGACTAATTTATGTGCTCTGAAGACTAGCCGAGTAACTGAGCAGGTTAAGTAAATTGAATTGGAAACCTGTAGTTGGACATTTGAAAGTTGAAAGAGTATTTATACTCTTCTTCTATACTTTCATAATGCTTAAATGACCAAGCAAGTGACTCTCATAAATAACAATATTTAAAGAGAAGGAGTGAAAATATATTATGGGAAAAGTAACAAGAAATTAATCACATTCACAGAATTTAGAGATTTTGCTGCAATCTCTCCACCTATTTCTGTGCAATAAATAATCGCGACAAACTAATTGTTTTCCCTAAAAACTCAATATGAAAAAAAACTCTAAAATAGGCTGGCTATGTAAATCTCTAGTCAAGAGTAAAAGAAATAAAACCTAGTCTGTTTTGGCTCCCACTCAGACTGGTAGTAAAAATAAGATAGAGTTAAATAAATATATTTTAGGAGTTTTTAGAATTGTTTTATAGGAAGAATAAAGAAACGCACTCAGCATATTTCTTTCAGGGCTTTTTGAGATAAGATTCCCACTTTTAAGTTACAGATAGGAAAAAATTAAAGAAAACAGAAAAAGGTTTATCAAGCCTTCAGCTTCCTTGTATACATCAACTAAATTTATCTTAGGACCAAGAGTTCTCTTGTTTCCATCCATAACAAGTTCTGAGTAATTGCTTGACACCAAGGGAATACTGGTGAGTGACAAAACATCATTTTAAAAAATATCCTCCAAATCAATCGCTCAGAAGACTGTCAGGTGGCATTCTTCACAAGAAGGAATTGTGTAAAAAGTAAGGATCAGGTTGTGACTAAACGGCACAAGAAAAAAACCAGGATTGCCTTGTTTGTTTTTCACAAGTTAAGTGTACCAATTTTGATCAAATTTTAAAATGGTTATTTATATTCCATCTCACTATTTCAACTGGATATCACATTTCATTGAAACATTTATTCAGCAAAATGTCACTAAGCCACGGGCTAACCAGTCCCTCACTGAACACTGAAAATGGACGGAGTTTAATAGAAAAATAAAATGTTTGGTATGTACAAATAATGGGAAAGCCCACACAATTTTCAAGGACTACAGTTGGAACTGTGATATTTAGAAGTACGAAGTATAGTCTAGAGGTGGTTTTGATCTATTTAATTAAAAGGATGCATGCTATATTATTACCGTCATGACCATTTAAATTAATCTAAACACCCATATTTACTCTTTCATAAATGCTCCTTTAAACATACAATTCATATGGATGTAAAAGATTTTAGCTTGCAGTATGAAATGCAGTAACGGAATTGCAATATTGTTTTTTTTGTCAGCCAGACTGTGAAGTCTTTGTCACAGTAGCAAAAGTACCTTCAACGGGACTTCATTTTGGGGCCTCCCTTGGCTGAGCTGAGGGAGCTCAGAGTCATTTCCACAGGCATCAGAATTCAAAGTGCTGCATATTGAGGGGATTATTGCACCCTGCTGCTGCTTCAGGGAAAGCACTACTTCTCCCCAATATCTCTCATAAAAGAATATCACCACTGGACTGCTGACAGGTATGTTCGACACTGACCACGCCAGTGTCCTGCAGTGTTATGAAGGTTAACAACTTCCAAAGCTCAGATAAAGCTGCAGAAATTGGTGCCGCATTAATGATTCATGTATACTTTTTTTTTTATGACTAAAAGAAGAGAAAAGCTTGCGTAGCCTGACTGAGTTTCAAGCTGCTGTTAAAAGTATTTGATTTTATCATAAATGTCACTCTCTCCCATTTATTTTTTTTGGCAGCAGGGCCTCTTCCAGAGGCTTGATGGCAGTATAATGGGAAGTTAATAAACGGATCAGTACATTGGTTTCGTTCTTTCTAGATGTTTCCTTCATTATGCCAGACACATTACTTTCTAAGCTGAAAGCTGCAAATAGTACAAATTTTAGTATCTCTTACAAGACAAGATGTGCTGTTCAGAAAACAGTGTGCATCCTCGTTTTCCTGGAAGAAAATAGTTTCCATGATGTTTGTTCTGGCTTGAATGGGATACACATCAATAGGCACAGCTGGGAAAAAAATAAAAAAAAGGACAAGCTATGAAGGACTTCAAAGAAACCAGATACAGAAACCTTCATCATATGTGGTTTTTACTGCACTCGAAACAGCTGCTATACTGCCTATACTGCCTATGTCTTGCCGACATCCACAGGTATCCAGCAAACACGTTTGGTTAGTGCTGATTACTATTGTATTGCTACCACTAGCTGTTTTAATCACAGCAGACTAGACAGAAGCAATAGTAATAAACACTCTGTAAAATCTCATCGTGTCTGAATTTAGAGTTTTATATGTTCTAGATGTGAAACTGAGACTGTTGTTCAATACCGAATGATGGAAAAAAGGATTATATAGGAACATTCAAACCTTTAATAATGAATTGAAGATCCTGGGGCTCATTTGCCACAAAAATTAATAAAAACAAAAGCATGAACAAGTTCTATTTCCTGCCTTTATATTAAGTTATGTAACCCATTTTCTGTTTAGAAATTAGGCCATGAGAAGTTACTGTATTTCAAGGTAGTCCAGCTGGCATTTGCATACAACTGGATATATTAACCTATTAGTACAGATGTTACTTCAAAAGTCCTGTCATTATCTTCTTGTAGGTCATCATAATGTTTCTTGATATTAGTAAGTGGGATGAGTAAGATAATTTTAAGAAGATTTTGAAAGAGTTTTTCTAGTTTCGGAGTTTGCTTTTCCTGCAATGCCTGGCTTTAATTCAGGTACCTATTTTCTCATATGAAATCTTTAAATAGTCTATGTTTGTCACCTTCCTATTTTACTGAGGTCTTTCTGGATTTTTGGTTTAACCTCTTAGACTGAAACCTGCAGCCTTATCATTTCATTTCATTCAGGAATGCAGAAGCCATCATTCTACAGAGCTGGCAGATTTTCTGCTTCAGAGCTCATGTAATTTAGTTGGGTCCTCTAATAGGGTTATATTTCATATATGCCGAATACACCCTTTATGCTTGTGTTCTCCTCAGAGAACTTACAGATGAAAATAGTTTATTGCATAAGGAATAGTGACTGTATTGGCCATTAACCTCAATAACTTGCATAGACTACAGAGGGGCATATAAAACACTCAAAGCAGTGAGATCTGAATCAGTACAAGACATTTATTCAAGCTGAAGTATTGCTTATAGAAAGGAGCCCACAGATATCTGTATTATTCTATGTTGTCATCTCTAGCTGGATAACTTGTGTTCAGCTATGTACAATATTTTAATGTCATGCCTCAGGCATCTTATTTTCTTGCAATGGTTTCTTCTTCTCCTACAAAAACAGGACAGAAAAAAAATGTTATGCAAGATACCTGCTGTGCTATAATTAACTTATAAATGAATTTTTGTCCATTAGTGTTGTACTGACAACTTTAAATGCAATTATAATAAAAAAACTACTGGTACATACATTGTATGAAAACAAATTATTTAAAAGTTAAACCCATTTCACATTAATTTTGCATGTAAGAAAAATCAACTTTTTATTTTTTAAAACTTTTGAAAACTAGATTAGATTTTCAAAACCAGAAAAAGGACAATGCTTCCATGATCAACTTCCAAGCCTTTGAATGAACACAAATATCAGTTTATCTTTTTCTAAAATTTCCCATAAATGTACTCAACTCCAATGTGGTTTGGAAAACTGAATTATCTGCTTAGAGCTCAGCAATACAAAGTCTCTGTGCTGCTAGGTACTCTTCCAAATCTGGCAGAATTGGGCTGTTTATAGATAAAACTTTTTTTAAAATGCTGTGTGAAAATATCATTGTGTAGATCATGGATTCAAAAATTCAGAAGTTAGGAACTGTCTTAAACTGTCTTAAAATTCACTCTGACTTTTTTGCACACTTGCATGCTAACACAGGCAACTTTCCCGGTAATACACATTGGCTTATTGCAGGAACCCTGCCTCCCCTGGTGAGTCACTTTTATAGTATTGTTTGAGTGTGGTGATGTACAGTTTTTCCCTCCATTATTGAAAGTATATTCTCATCTACTGCTTGCCTAGCGCAGTCCCAGTCTTGAATTAATTATTTTCCTTGACAATTTTTACATAATGCTCTGGAAAAAACATCTTAAATGTCCATTCCAGAAGGACTTCAGTCAAGACCTCAGAGTTACTGACTGCTCTTTGTGAATGCCCCAGACCTCTTCAGTCTCAACAAAATTCACATGCTTAGTTCTTAATCCACACATAAATCAACTTTGTATCTACCAAGATGTTCTTCCATCTTCCTCCTTCCAGGCACTCACTTCAATGAGTTCTCTTAGAAAATAGCTACTGGATGGAGTCTTGCCCAAAAGTTAATGATGGACAAGGTTGCCCATGAAATGGAGATGTCATCCTCTTTAACAGAGGTAAAGTGCATGCTGTTGGTAATAACAATCTCCTAATTCCTAATGAATTCTGAACTGCTTTGTGCAAAACAAAACAACACTAGATACAAAGGTACTTGCCCTGGAGGGTAGCTGGTGACTGATTTTGTCTCCCACATTCCTGGAGACATTTCTAATTGTGGTATGTGTGCTTAGATGAAGCTACTATCCTTTCATTGTACTGTTTTTCAGTGGAAATTGTGGCAGTGCAACCTCCCTGACTGCTAGGGTAGAGCTTGCATGAAAGACAGGCCCTGCAGCAGCACCTGATAAACATCGGGTGCCACCCCCCACACCCCCTGCCCAGGGATATTGGTGTCTTGGAGTCTAGATTCCGTTAACTATCGCCTGTCTGTGTTGACTGAACATGACCACAGCTAACACTCAACCAGGTTATAAATGGAGCCCTGTTGGAGAACCATCTTGAGTTGGTTCTCCTCAGAGCAGTGGGTAGTGAAGTTGGAGGCTCTCCCCTCGGATCGAGACACCAGTCGAGGAGACTTCCCAGGACTCTCCTTGATCAGGATGCTGTCTGAGTGTATCTCCCTGGGATGGAGTGACCCTTACCTGGCATTGGTGATATCTCTTGAAATCTCTAAGTGGGAGATCCTCCCTTTATATCAGTGAGCTGTGCATACTGTGGTTCATCTTCCTTAGAGTGAGTTCTCTAAGTGCTCAGGAATCTGTTGTGCAGTAATAATTCCCAACTGACATCTGAACCTGTACTGTCGGAGTGCCAGGCAAAATTTGGTTTCACTAAACCCACGTTTTCTGGGTAGCTGCTGCTGTCTGTTCCGTGGGTGCCTCCGTGACATAGCTGTACGTAGTTGATCAGGAAAGTGTTCAACCCTGGCTTGAACAGAGGTCTTTGGAATGGGGTTCTGTAAGGAACTCCATCAGCTTCCTCCCAAAGACTCCCAAAACTGGGTCTCAATTTTAAGTACCTAACTTCACCCATATTTGGCTGGGTTTGCACCTGAGATTGCGGGTGTTCAGAGAGGTTACAGTCTCAAAGCAATATATGTTTGGTAAGTGCTGCCAGCATTTGACTACAAATCTTACTTGCCAGGTGTTGCTTTTCAAATTACTTGAGGCAAATAGACTTTTTAGGGAGCCTAAAGGCTGCTGGTTATGCAGTCAGGGAAGGGAGATGGCTGCTTCACTGTAAGTTAACAAGCTTTTGTTGAAAGCGGTTCTCAGCAACTGATAAAATGTTAGTCATCATTCTTTTCTACAGACCAAATTTCCAGCTACCTACAGACTGTGTTCCCTAGAGAAGCAGGTCAACAGGGAAATTGCTGGTCCTTTAACAACTTTCAAATTGACAAGCAAGTACTTGTTTGGCTTGTTTGGAATGAGGACTTTTCCCCCTCTTCAAATGAGCCAATTTTTCCATGAAGTGGGTGTTTGAACCTGTTTTGGATATTTGTGGGTAAGAAGTGGATATTTGGCACTGTTTGTTTGTTTCTTATTATATGTAATAGAGTTTTCTTTACCACACATATCTAAGGAGGGAGAACGTGACACTGTTCAGCTCATTTTAAGAACTGGAAGCTGGAATAAAGGGAATAGAGGCAAAATTGTAGCCTACATTGAAGAATAAATTTGAATACTTTATACGTAAGCAGAGGTCTTATTGTCCTGATTTCCAAAGTTTGACATAAAACCTTCTGAGCATCAAATGCCAGATTTAGGCAGCAGAAAAAAAGGAATAAATAGAGAGGATTTCAGTTAATGTGACCTTCTTACTATATCTTTGAAAGGCAGAAGTACAATCAAATTTTACAAAGTAGCGGTGAATCACAATAACCATGACAACATTTTAGCCCAATTTTCTAAGAAATTTTTGTGTCCATGTGTGTGCATGTGCATTTGGATCTTTCCATTAGTTGAAATTATTGATCAATTTAAACGAAGACCTGACAGGAAAGTAGAGATTTAAGAAATAACTGAAGTAGTTATTAACCTACAGTTACAGTTAATACTTAACTAAAAGTTTTCAAAAGACAGAATGCTAGGAAAGGGTACTGAAACTTATGAAGAGGAGAAACTAAAACATGAGCTTATTTGTTTCTCAATTTCAGAGCACCTGCATGGCAGAAGAATCTCAAACCAGAAGACAGAAGACTATTAGCGTTAATAGTGCTGTTTCTGTTTGTGTGTCACTGTTGTTAAACCACCTATATCTCAGAAATTTTGCAGCAGAAGAGACAGAGGTCCCACAAAAGCCTCTTGCAGTGTATGACCTGATTTATTAACAGTTCAGTCTGCACTGTGGTCTGAATGAGGGCAAAAAAGGTGTTGTGCTTACATATTCAAAGAGCAGGTAATGAAAATGCACACATCAATGGGTTCTGTTGGTAAATTCTCTCCAAGTAGGTGTGTTTGTGTGTGTGCATGTGTTTTCATGAGTATGGCTTGGTTTTTTTTTTCCAGAGGAAGCACACTAACAATCAGGCATGACGTTTACCCTAGGAAAAACGGAGCACCTCTCCAAGAGAAGCTTGTAACACCCACTAAAATCTCAGTCTCATTTTTTTCCTGCCTTAAATGCAAAACACACATACAACAGCACCAAGCCTAACACCGCAGCACACTGGAGCAGGATGTATGCCCGGCCTGTGCTGCAGTCCTCGGAGGAGATTCTCATCAGTTAAAGGGATGTTTTCCACTACCAATTGGAAAAATATTGTTTTCACACTTTGATGCTGCAGTTTCCTTCCCCAGGTGTTAACAGTCATGTTGGAATATTGATATGATCCCTACTGTCATGTATGAAACCAGTGGGAGCTGTAGGGATGAGCTGCTGGCGCTGCTGCGCTGTGGTCCCACAACTATTTGTTAGTCAGATAAGACCTTGGAGGCTCAGGAATGGTGGTCCCTGCTATACAAGGGACTGGGTCTCATTAGTTGGACACTGTGTGTACATTCCTATAGGTGAAAGCTTCAAATAATGCCCTGCTCTGCCTCTGCAGCCCTCAGATGGAGCATGTTCTTTTGCTCCTGGAGATACAGTCTTGTCTGTGCAGGCTGCAAAGCACAGGCGCGAGTTTCCTGTCAAGGAAAACTGCAGAGCACTGACCGGCAGACTAAAAACACTCCTCTGCGGTTGTAAAGCTACTGCAGCTTCTCACCTAAGGGCTCCAACAATCAAAACTAGCTTAAACACCAGGTTTCACACTCAGAATACCTAATAGATGTACTTTTGTAAATAAACAGAATTCAACAAAGGTACTGAGCGTATCTAGTTAAACCCTCTATGGTACCAGCTTGGCAAAGTCATGAGTCAGTGAAAACAGGGCTTCATTATAGAAGTTCTGGGCAACTTCTATTGCACTAGTTTTACCCTGATGGTAGACAAAGACTATTTCAAAAGCATGTGGGCACAGTCATACACTCCAGACAGACACGTATGGAATATAAATTTCACTTGCGTGGATGCATCCAATCTATGGCGTTTGTGCTAGCGAGGGTCATTCCTGAGGCTAAGGATTGCTGGATTTTAGCATTATTCATACCCATCACAGGTGAAAATACATTACCTCAAAATATTTGAATATAAAATCAAGTACTTGAAAAGGTAACAACTATATTGTTCAATACATGACATGGCGGATTCACTGAATGTCAACACAACACAGAAGACTCAGAGAAATTTTTGACCAATGTAACTCCAGTACTGGAAAGAAAAAAAAATGTCAGGAGCTAGGGGGAGACAATTTGTGTCATTGTGGCTGAACTGCTCTCAGGATCTGAGATAGTCTCCTGCTTACTCAGAAAAAACAGTTTAGCAAGTATTACACTGTGCTTTACTGTCCAGTCTAAATGTGTGCTCAGAGAGCTAGTGAACTAAAGTAAAAATGTTAAGGGCTGCAAGAGGAGGATATGCTAACAGCCACCACAAAAGCTATCTTTTTTTTTTTTTCCACACGTGTTACCAGTTGAGATACAGGAAAGAGGTGAAGAATGACAACTACAACGGAAGCAGTGTAATAAAGTCAAAGAATAAATCAAGTCATGCTTATTTTTGTTGGTCGCTTTAGAAAATAATTTGCAATTATGAATAGTAACATATAACTGACTGGTATCACTGTCACATATGACAGATTATTTGTTTGATCCCATTATTAACAACAACCTACAGAAATTCTGTTTGTCCAACTGAATTCCGCTCCATATAAACTTATATATATATATGTTTGTATATCTGTGATTCCTAAGAGACCAAGTTGCCATTTACCATTTGAAAAACCAGTATGAATCTGTAACAAACTTACAGATCTAACTCATGGATCTCATCCTTCTGAAATCAGATGGGGCTTTGATTTAAAAAATTTCTCATGAAGCATATAAGAGAACACTTGTAGTACCTTTGCTTTGAAAAGACTTTCCTGAAGCAGAGAGTAACACAGTCGAGATGAGTTCAGCATCCCACAACTCTGCCTCAGCTTTGGCCTGCTTTAAAACTGAGATCAATTCCTTGTTTCAGTATTTCAGTATGAGAACACTAGTGTAAAATGCACAAGGCTTTGCTGTATACAAGCAATGGCATTGTTAGATGTGGTCCTTATCTTTATGAACTTCCTTCTGCATGTGGACTTTTTAATTTATATGGAGCCATTCACAAGAATAAGTAGCCTCCAGCATAGAGTAAAGTCTCCATCACCCAGCCTGAAAATTCTGGCCATTTGTCATTTAAATATTTGTAATAGGTCTGCTTGAAAAACAACAGTAAAACCTCTAAGATTAAACTTACTTTTATGCAGCTGATGGCAAAACTATAAGATTTCATACTGCAGCTTATTACAATAATGTCATGGTATCCGATTTACTAGAACTATATTACTTTACAATTTATGCTCTTTTCTATAATAGTTTTTATAAAATAGTCAGATTATATAGAGGTGAGGGGACATTTGCTATGTTATAAATATCAACATTGCAATTAATATTGAACAAAAATGTCTCAATAGCTTAATGCATAACTGTTTTTATCCATTTATCAGGGAAAG
>NW_010420446.1:20260-29580 GCF_000710305.1 Buceros rhinoceros silvestris | reverse complement strand
GTCTGTGCAAATGAGACTTTATTTAATCGTATACATAGCAAATTGTCTTCGAACTATTAGCGTAGTCTTTAGGAACTCTCAAGCGTATATTTAACATTTGAGGTTCATAGTATGATGTTGGCATTTGCACAACTGTTGTCTCTAAAATCAAGTAATGTGAATCATCACAACCATGACTCCAAGAATGCTTCTTTCTACTATGGTGTATTCTATATTTCTGTAGAATCTTGGCAATTTAACCCTTCTTAAACCCTTCTGAGAACTCTATGCATACGCGCCGCTGGAACACACCTGCACCCAGAACACTGTTTTCAGTTAACAAAATCAGCTGTTTTCAATAATCACATGCATGATCGTAGCATATCTGAGTTCTTGAATCATATTCAATTTTTACAAATGTTACATCTGCATGTTAACTTATACCTTTTTTAAACCCACGTAGTAAATAAAGTTTTCTGTAGTCACGATTTCTTAAATTAGCTTTCACAGAATTTATACACTTATTGAGGAGATATGTAACGTATGCCGTATTTATCCCAACAGATTTTAGGAGAAGGTTTGTAGCATTCAATCCAGAAAAGGCCAATGCAAATGCACACCAACTCACAATGTGCTTCTGAAAGCAAAATAGTTCTTAACAAATACTTTGAAAAGGGAAGCACAATACATATGAAGGTGTATTTACTTCATCTCTGTAAATTCACATATAGATAAAAAAGAAATTGAATAAGGAATGGTCCCACAGTCTTCTCTCTTACTGTTTTAATTCTTTTTTCAGAAAGAAAAGCTTCATAGGAAGATGAAATATCTTGAAAACTGATTGACACTGTTAGAAAACCAAACAGGTTTTCAGTCTCAGAGTTTCACTACCAGATCAGAAATAAGTAAATAAATAAATAGGTAGGTAGGTAGGTAGGTAGATAGATATTTTAATTATTGTCACTGTTCAGTCTGACTTCTTCTGATTTCATGTCATATGGTCACCAATCCAAATACCTTCCCACTAGGCATAATCTTTAGACCATCATGGCAGTAACAACAGTACAAAGAAACAAACAAACAAAAAAAAATAAAAGAAAATACTTAATTTTTCTAGTTATGGATGGCTTATATGACTTCAAAAAATTGTCAGTACCGACAAACCATAAGTACGTTGTCAGTGAAATTGAATTTAAAATATATTCTTACACCTCCTAAATATACTATGTCATTTTTTTTAAATTCTGTAATAATCTCATTATGATAGAGAAAAATTCTCCTAAATGAGTAGAAAACAACAAATCTATTCTATTAGTATATCCCATTCTGGATTATTACCAGAACTTGAAACATATTTCATCTTGTTTTGAAAACAGAATTGTCATCTCCCCTGGGAATTCTGTTTCAATGTTTAATTGCACTTTCTGCTTGGAAATTTTGTCTTATTTTATCAAGTCTTTAGATCTTCTTGTGCCTTTTCTTGTTATAGTGAAAAAAATTCTCTTTACACATTTTTGCTTTGTGCAAGTACCAGAGTATCAAGCAAATTCTTGACCTTCTTTATAAGAAGGAAAAAGGAGTTGATATCAGAAGAGAAGGCAAATGTGTTGCAATATAGCGTCAAAAAAAAAAATTACACAAAAGACTAATTTCTATGCCTCATAGAAATATTGGTGAGGAATTGAAATAGGTGCCAATCATGTGACACTAAGAAAAAATACACTGATACATAAACATTTTGCAGACTTGAGATGCAACAGAGAAATGAGGATCTACTCAGATATTTCTCTCCAAATAATGTGAAAGATACGTGTATTGAATCTTTGGCTAGGTAAACAGTATTCCAGGAACATTTTATTTCAGAGAACCATAGAAAGGGCAGTATTTATGGTTCTGGTGCATAGAAAACTTTTAGATAATCCTCCTTCAAACACATAAATTAAAAAGAAAAAAAAAGAAAAAAAAAGAGAAAGAGACACAAATTCTAAAGTTTTCTTGACCCAAAAGTACTTGTCGGTTTTGAAGAGTTGTTCATCCCAAACCCTTTCATCCTTTTTTCCCCTTAAAAGAGAGAGAACATAAGCTCAACATAAAGTGGAAAATATTTCCTGGAACATGAAGGGTCAATCACATAATCATTGGCATCAGTTAGCCTTTAAACATAGAGGCAACATGTTAGCTTCATAATCTATTTTGAATCCTTCTGAATTAAAGTAATTAACATCATTATTAAATTTTATCCATTTAGAGTGTGTCCTCTAGGGTGTTGCACTAATTGACTTTTCTATAACTGCAACTGTATTTGTATGGATTATCAGTCATATTAATAAATAAGCATTATAATTATAATAGTTCCAGCTGGGACTACTTTAGTTAGAGGTCATGTTTCATTCAAAGGGTATATAGTTTAAATGTTGTCAAGTTTAGGACTAAGAGCAAAAAATGCAATTAAACTTTCTTTTAACTCAACTGTTCTCCCTGAAATTATTCCAGGATTTCTATATTCAAAAGCATAAGCAAGTCACTCTTTCATGTGTTCTGTGTTGAAGTCTTGTGAAAGACTATTCTTTTATGACTTAACATGACATCGAGGATGAAAAGAAAAAAAAAATGGCACAAAGTAAAACCTTTCCTATCTAGCAGACCAAAATTCAGTGCAGGCTACAAGAACACGGTTGATTCCTGAGTTTCTTGCTCTTTCCCAAGAAGCTCTTTATCAAGTGTAATTACATACTTACCTCAAACTAACTTTCAGGCTTCCAGAGCATGCATTCTGTTTTCAAGATGTTGGCACTGCAGCAGTAGCCATTGTATCTGGAACCTGACCGCTGAAATCTACAATACCAAAAGACTGTTTCAAACCCGTATGTTGGCCCAGTATAAGATCACCTTTGTATTTTAATGGCAGTTTAGAAAATTAAATCGCTAGATAAATTACAAAACTGGGAGAGGAAAGACAAGTTTAATTTAATTTAAACCCACACAACATTATGATAATTGCAGTAAATTGAAATTGTTTTATAATAAGAATTTAAAAAAAAAAACCACCAAGAGCAAAATGAGTCCATCACATTTTTTAAGGCACTGGCAGGTTTCTATAAAGGGTCTATTGTAGTTATTCCAAAACTTCTTTCATCACTTAGGGCAAATAGCCCAAGGTAGATGGGACACAGCAAATTTTCTGACAACATTATAGACTGGATATGTGTGATTAGACTGCTGCCAGAGAGCACACAGCTACAGTACAGTGGCAGAGCCTCTGCCAGACATCAGCTTTCTGCATATGGATTTGGTTGAGGGAATTTTTAAAGATTCTGGCCAAAAGCCTGTGAAGAATACTGTATTTCTGTTTAAAACATTTATTTCTGCAAAACCTGCAGTTTGAGAATTCAGCATAAGAGTTCTGAGAAAACGAATGGAAAATAAGGGCTAAAGTCACAGCCAAGCTGTATATGCTGTGGGGACACAGAATCTGGTAAAGTGCAGGTCAAACAGATTTTCTTTCCTGTTTATAACTGACGTGTTGAATTTAATTGTCTGGTGCATTTGGCTAGTCATAGAGCGATCTGCTTCATATTGGTTTATCTGACACCAATACAGCTGTAACTTCCACATATTGTTTAATAAAGTTGCTAATTTTCACTCATTAGAGACCCTCTTGGTGTCACTGTATTTTAAATTTACTGTGATTACTACACCACTAAAAGACATGACTCTGTATAAGTATTTAAATTACGAGACAATTGGATACAATAATTGGCTGCTACCTCTCATGTTTCTCTGACTTTAGACACTAAACCGTATCCTTTATTTACACAAATGTTTGATACCAACCTCACGAGACCTGCTTTCTGACCAGCAGAGGATTATCTCACTCCTTTTAAATCCCCTGGAAAGCCACACAAAAGGCAGGAAAATCTTAAATATTCTAGGATCTTTTCCTTCATAAAAAAGGAATTTCTATATAGCGTCAGAAAAAGACAGTGAAGGGGGTGACAAATCCGCACACAATGTAGCGAGGCATAGCATACGCTGTTACCTAACAGACTCACCATAGACACTAGAGATCAAGTGCTTTCATATTTGTTAGGAAATTCTGAAGATCTTCTGGAGACTGCTTTTGCCAGTCAATCTCCCCATAAAAGTCACAGCAGAACTAGACAAACCACTAAAGCAGTCCGTAACATACCTTAGAGAACGCTTGAAGAACCATATGGTGTGTGTTTCATGCATCCAGCCAGGAGCATCACTACATTAAAATAAAATGGTTGCCTTCAGTGTGATCCCATTAATTACAATATCTTCCAGAAATGTTGTGTTGGAAACAGTCATCAAATGGCCTAATCAGCTCATCTTCCCTTTTGGGAGAAGTGAATGTAATTCATGCAGGTATAAATGAAGATGAATCCTCTTAACTAGAGGAGATACAAGTGCTTGGACACATTGGGTTCAGTACAAAAGAATAACACTAAAATACAGTGGTCGATCCTACACTTTTTATTTGTTATAAGTTTACCTTATTTTGAAGAAGAAAATGTAGCATTAATGAGGGCAGTTATCTTGCATGAGGCCCATAAAGGGTTCCCTCTTCTCCTGATTTTGAGAGAAGAAAGAATCTTTAGAATGCCAAAATAAAAGTGGTTCCAGTGAGAGGCTGATGGCATCCTGCTGGCAGTGCAAAGCACTTGCCTTTGATTCCCACTGGATGTGGTTTGCAATGTGACAGCTCCACCGGTCCTGAAGGAAAATCCATCTGCTATTTCTCCTGGGCTATAACAAAGCAAGGTAACCTTAAATTTATGTAGCCTATGAATTTCCTATTCATGGAAATATTTAAAAAAGCTTTGCATGCTGAATGAAACCAAGAAAATATGTGACCTGTCAGCAGGTCACTTCTCAGATGTAAACCTGCAAGAAGGCTAAGCATTTTGGGTCACAGTACCTAACTGAAAAAAATCAAATTAGAGATAGTTATGCCTGAGCATTAGCACAAGTTAAGAATGTTAAGTGTAACAAGTTTGAAACACTGGGAATATTCTGAAATCCCATTATGGAGATGTATTATTATTAGGTTCCACTATTGCCTCAGTAAGGGAAAGCATATAAAACACAAATCAGTGGGCACAAAAGTTGGGATGAAAACTTAAGACATCAGTTTCCGAAACAAACTCACAAATCACTTCCTTTGCTTGGGAAGGCAGATGCACCATTTTGAAAAGCCCCAAGAAAGAGGACGTAGAACATATCTCTTGCTGTTTTCCACTTCACAATCGAACTGGAGAAACTTACTTTGTGCCAATAGGCATTGTGAACAACTCACTCAACTTCTCTGCCAATATGGCAATTTGCATAGCATTACCCATAATGCTTCACATTGTGCCTTTGCTTTGAAAACAGATTTAATTGAGCCTTGCTGAGCTGCATTAATGTGTCTGTTTAAATTGAGCAAATCTAATTAGCTCGCATGAAAGTTATGCCACCTCTGGTGCAGCAAAGCTAATGCAATTAAAGTCAGCCAGATGTATTGAGTATTGTAAACATGCAGTCTGACTGGTGGAGAATAGTTCAGTATTCATCAGAGACTGGACAGTTTTGTAAGACATTAACAACAGCTGCACTCTCCATAGTGTACAAGTATATCTTATGCTGTGTATATGACTATTTTAAAATGCCAAGTATTCTACATCCAACAACAGTACGTTATAAGATCAGAACAGTCTTATCTACATCTGTGCAAACTCAAGTCCACTATTTTTTTTAAAAATGTCACTATGTCTATATACAGCATTGCTACTAAAACAGTATTTACTAAATACTACATAGAGAAAGACTATTTATAGTGGAAATAATTCCTAAAGTCCTTGACTATTTACATGCCTTTATGAACCAGATTTCTGAAAAAGCTGGATCAGGACAGTAACAAGAGTAACTGAGAAAGCTCCAGTATGTTCTTTGAAAACAGTCGTAAGATGTGTAATAAGGTAAAAAGGCATTTCATTGGAAAGACTAATTATTTTCGCTACAGACTCCTTGGATCAGATATCGTGTTCTAGTTAACTGCTCTCTATAAACAGGATAGTGCTTGAGATGCTCAGATGATTTCTTATTCTTATACTGATTTTAATTATTTTTAATTTAATTGTTTTTAATACTGATCTTAGTATCTGTTTTTGTAGATGTCATGCAAAAAAAAAAATTAATAAATCCCGAAGGTCAAATTTCTTCTGCCAATAAGACAATTTGTGTAGTATAACCCATAAAATTTCAAATTGTGCTTTTTTCTTTGAAAACCTCTCTTAGAAGAGGTGCACAGTTGACTGCGTGTCTTCTATGCAGTTATTCATTGTTTCTGATTTTCATTCCTTCCTAGAATGCCAAGATGACTACAAAGAATTTACTTTTCCCCTGTTAATCAATAACCTTCTTCTTCCTCATTTATTCAATTAAGCTATAATTACTGCCAAAGGTAATCATGTTTCACACTGTGGAAAAGGCACTGGGTGGAAAATAAGGTAGTTTGTGTTCTCTTTATTATTCTTAGATCTTGAATGCACCACTTTCCATCTTTTCAAGTTTCCTGTCTGTAAAATGGACATAGCAGTATTTAAAGAAATTATTAATTTGGTTTCCCTGTCATCCCCTCCAAGAAAGTCTCAGAGGCATAAACACTGTAGAATGAAAAAAATGTGTATGCTTGACTTATTCAGAAGTAGTAGATTAATCATAGATTAGAAAAACATCTATTCAGAAAACATCTTGAGTATATGTTTTAAAAATCATCAGTTTCTGAGAATACAGTAAGAACTATAAAAATAGGACAATCTAACGAGGATCTTGATTTTTAAAAACTAATAATCTTTACTTAAGGAAAAAAAATAAAAAGTTCAAGAAAAACTTCACTGTATTAAGCTGTGTGCCTCAATTTGTAGGCTCTTTGCTGTCTGCAGATTTTTAAAGGTGTCAAGGTAGCAAAAAAACATTTAAATGCTTCTTTACTGGATCTTTTTCTATAGATTTTTTCTATAGAATCCTCAATATAGAGAAGGAACGGATTTGATGAAGAGATGGCTTAACTCATCCTTTCTTTCCCTCCTATTTTCTTGTCTCATGTCTTGAGTCCCTGGAATACAAGACAACAGCTTAGAGGCTGTTGTAAATGCTTTGTCCAATGATCCGCTGTTTTCTTATCCCACACTGACATGCCCTCCCTCAACATACAGACACTTTAAGGAGGGCCCAGGGTATCAGCACAGTCTTTCCACCCTTCCTGTACTAAAAGTGTTGTACAGTTACTTCCCTTCCACCTCTCTTCTCCCAAGCTAGATCATGGCAGGGGGCTTGCCGTAGTATAAGGGCAGGAAGAAGTGGATTCCTTGAATCAAGTTGTGAAAGGAGCAGAGTTACACACTGTTTGGCAGAAG
Source organism: Buceros rhinoceros silvestris (assembly GCF_000710305.1). Taxonomy (NCBI): domain Eukaryota; kingdom Metazoa; phylum Chordata; class Aves; order Bucerotiformes; family Bucerotidae; genus Buceros; species Buceros rhinoceros. The sequence continues at coordinate 22,180 of NW_010420446.1, read as the reverse complement.
GAAGAATACAGGGAGGCGGATTTTGGGGGGTGGTTTTTTGTTGTTTGCTTCAGCTGCTGAACACAATACAGATTCCTCTGCTGTTCTTCATCTTAATTTTACAAAAATATCATTCTGTTGGGCATTAATAGAAGTTCATGACCACAAGCTATTAACTTGTTTGCCTGTCTCTCAAAAGTCACCATTTTAAGAAATGTCAAAATGCCTGACATTTCATAGAATCATAGAATCATGGAATAGCTTGGGTCAGAAGGGAATTTTAAAGGTCATCTAGTCCAACACCCCCCTGCAAGGAGTAGGGAAATCTTCAACCAGAGCACCAGGTTTAGTGATGATGACTACATTTTTTGTCACTGGAGACAAAAGATTATCTCTAAAAGTGAGAGACTGAAGATCACAACATGTGGGGCTTGTTTATCCGCCACTCTGGCAGCAATTTGATGTACCTTTCACTTATGCACATGTCACATGACAATGTGCGTGTCACAAAATACTAGTGTCATTTCTCAGCTGTAGTTTGCGCCAGGAACAGACCTTCTGTTGAACTGCTGGGCAAGCTGATTTGGTGTCCTGTCACTGATTTGCCTTTCACTCAGAACCATGACTTTCTTTTCCAGAATCTATACCTTCATGGTACTTATGTCACTGAGGTGGTGGTGATTTTTTTAAAGGTATGTGTTTGAGAGGGATGCCTGCTACCTAGAAAAACTAACATTGTTTTGATACTTGAAAGCAGAAATGGAAAAATAAACTCAGGGTAAGAAAGAAGCAAAGTTTTCTGAGTAAAATAAACCAGGCTCTCACCTATGAGAGTGACTTTTTTGTCCTAAAGAAACATCATCTGAGGGAAATTCAAACTGGGGGAGGAAAGAGGGAAAATGATACACACAGAGGAACAGAGACACTGAAGTGAATGTTAGTTAAATAACAGAAGCAATTATTTTGAACTAAGCAGGAGGCACCTCTTAAAAATATGAGAGAAAAGAGCAGTTGCAACCTGGCAACTACTGCTGCTGGTTCAGCCTTACCACAGATTCATTAACACCTTCAGAAACATCTGTACCCAGACATAAAGGGGACTTTTTTCATGAGGAAAAAGGGACAATCTGTATCAGCTTAATGAAGCCCTAATTCACCTTATGAACAGGTAGAGTGTAGCAAACAAGAGAGATACTGAAAAGATCATTAAAAGAATTATGAAAGACCTGTATGAGGCCAAAAAATAAAGTCTGCTCTCACTTAGCATGCCCTTTCTTTTCAAAGAGGCAGTATCATAGCTACTTGGTAATTAGTAATCGACATGTCATGTTAGCTAGTCATAACTCCAGAGAATATCACCTCCAGCCTTTTAAAGCTTGAAAAGGATTAAGTCCTGTCAATCAATATAAATTTCTTTTAAAAAAAACAAACCAGTTTTAATTCAGAGACAGAAATTTAAGAATCATTTACAGTGCTCTGTAAATCTCACAGATGGCACAGCTGAGATGGGGGAAGGGATGGGACAATTCAGTTTGTTAGTCTGCATGACCCAATTTATTTGAACGAAAAACTTAAAGGCTTCCCCATGTTTCTGCAGCGAGCTCTTCAGTTCGACGTGTTGACACCCAGCCAACAGGTAGCTGAAAATAACACCTGCACTGAAACATCCACATGAAGTTCTAGTCCAGAGAATAGCATTTGCAGGTTTTCTTCCCTGACCATGCGGGCTCCAGGGAGTTTGTCTCTGCAGGTGGAGGAGGGAGATGCCCACCCTCCTTGTCATCTCTTCTCTGGCTTCGTTCACTAAAACAAAACTGGTGAATTTTCTTCCCTTTCTGGCAGCATCTCTGGAGACGTAAAAAGTGCTGCTGTGTGTGCTCTGTTTTCTTCGATTGTTCATTTTAGAAAAACTATGATGCTATTCCATAAAGAAATGGGAAA
>NW_010420446.1:19282-20175 GCF_000710305.1 Buceros rhinoceros silvestris | reverse complement strand
GGAAAGAGTATTTTTGGTTTAAAAATCCTCACTGAACGCAGTTTTAAAAGCTCACACAGAAAATGATAAACAGCAATATCACAGGCTAATAGCTACAGCATTATGACTATTCTTTTACACTACTACTAGTGAGGAGGGGAAAAAACCAAAACCCAAAATTTAATTTATAAAAAGTTGTGAGAAGGAGAAAAGTCTGGTGAGACTCTGAAGATCTTAGAATTATCAAAAGAAATGTATTTTTCTGGAAAAGTATAGACTAGCTATATGCATACAAAGGGGAGAAATAATCAAGGTCCTTTGGTAAAGGCTGCTAGACAGTTGCCAACATCCTGACAGTACAATACAACAGAAAACACTGTAGCAGTGGTAGAGTTCACATACAGAAGCACTTCGGATGGGATTGAGAAGCTGTAATCAAAACAATCTGGAGTTTAGTAATTCTAACAAATAAACAAGAACCAAGGACTTAAACACACACCTTGCAAAATAACAAAGGCATTAGCATTTCTAGACATTTTTAGAGGTTAAAGGAAACGTTGGTATAACAACAAATAATAATGTTGTAAGAAGATTACAGAGGGACGCAAAGGTGAAATTCAGGCTCTGAATTAAATACATGACTGTGAGAAAATAAAGGAAGTCTATTCTTGACCTTTAGTAGCTATCACCTTTTATCACCACATTGATTGCGTCCTCAGCATAATGCTTAGATCTTTTCCTCATCTTTATTTGGCTGCATTCTAGTATGTACAGATATGTCCAAACACATGTGTAAGTTTATTAATAGAAGCATATGTAAGTGCAAACTGAGTTTGAGATTTAGCTTTAGGAAGACACCTGCTGCCATACTTTTTACTGTTTTCACCTGATAAATAGACTCAAATGCTATTCCT
>NW_010420446.1:14987-19198 GCF_000710305.1 Buceros rhinoceros silvestris | reverse complement strand
CCTGCTGACTAATTTCGTTTTTTGGATGAAAATGTTTGGTACTCCAGTACAACAGAGATCACAAAGGCAAAGAGGCACACTACATGAAACTGTCTAATAGGGAAAACAATTGCAGATAACCAAGAAATCTCTGTACAATTAAGATACAATAAAATTTATCTACTTCCTCCAACAGCAAAGGAATCCCTCTTGCTTATCCTGCTCAGAAACTGATTAAAACTGAGATTGCTCCAGACCTTAAGCCTTAACAAAGACCTATCGAATACAAAAAATAATTTTATATCATAATTATTTGCTAATATATCCGCAGAGGTCATACTAATTTTACACATTACGGCTGCACAAATTGTTTTTGATAATTTTGCTATGCAATTCCAATTAGAAGTTTGCTAGTTTATAAATGAATCAGGGTGTCAAGTCAGCCTGTCATTCTAAGTAAGGTATGGAAGATAAATTGATTAAGCATTAGCTATAAAAGCAGATCTGCATACAAGGTATGAGATCAAACAGCAGAATATGATACAAAAGTAATGATCAGGGCAACAGGACTGCAAGTGGAAAGGAAGAGCAATGGTATGGAATAGCAGAAGTTGGAGGAATTATGTGAGGAAAACACAGCAGAAACTGAGCGGAATAATGTGGATATCATACAATAAACTCCAGTCACTTTTATTGGCAGCAAACTCTTGATCTTTGAAAATAAATTTAAAATTGTTAGTTCATTTTGCAATAAAAATCAATTTGCAAGCCAGCCTTTGGGAAGTGCGCACATGACATTAGAGAAGATTTACTTTTGCAAGATATATCAGATCCTGGCATCCATATTAGTTATTAAGACAATTACACATTACGTACACATATATCACTACACATTATATACACATATACTTAGATCACACTTCCCTTAGAGAAAGCGAGAGTGCGTACTTAACGCAGGTAACAGACAGCAAGAGTAAAATGAGCTTTACTTAACACATGTAGAATTTGTTCTGAACTTAATATTTGGTTCAAGGCAATAATCCAAGTGACAACAAGGTTGAAGCTCTTGTTACCTCCATTCCAGAGCAAAGGAGCAATATCAGCTTAAGTCACATAAGGCAGCAAATAATTGTAATTGGATCTGTCAGTTGAAAATCTTGCTGGAATGTTTTGACAGAAGGTTCTTTTTATAAAACAAACAAACAAAAAAAATAAAACAATATATCCACTGACCAGTTTGCACCAGAATTTTATGGGAAAATGTCAGTAGAATTAATCTTTTTGCAAAACTTTTTTGTGTTATTGTCAAGTAAATCCCGTATTTAAAAATACAGATTTTAAACATACAGATTTATTTAAAGATAATTTAAGAAAGACATTTGGAATGTAAAATATTGCTCTAAGTTATCCAAATTACATTTATTTCCGTCCCTCAAGGTACAACATCAATATTTTCACTTCTCTTTCTTTGGGAATGGATGATAAGAGCTCCAACATTTTATCCCAGGTCAGCTTTGTACAGCATTTCTGGCTTAGACATACCCTCACAATTAGGTTACCACAATGGGCTTACCACAATTGAAAATAAGCTACATCTAAATCTTTGATATCCCTTATAAGGTTTATTAAACCTTATATTATATTCAATATTTTAACTCTTTTGTGTAAGGAAGCTCTCTTCGTAGCCTTTCTTCCCACTCTAGTACTAGTATTCATAACTTTGTCAAAAAGAAACACTGCCAGAGAAACTGTGAGCACCGCAAGCACATAGGAATAATTTCTGAGCTTTTTCTGCCTTAACAACTCCTGATCATCACAAGCCACACAATATCTAGAAAAATAATTGCTCACCAGATTAAACAAATGCCTTTCAAAAACACCTTAGGTCTTCAGAATAAGAAAAAGACTTTTAAAACAAACAGCTCCATTATATAAGTTGAGAGGTCTAACCACTCCTCAGCCAGCATTTACTTAAAACAGCATTTCCCTCCTCTGAGCTCCTTATTATCCCTACCTGCATGTTTAATACACTAAATAAACTCTCTACTCTCATTTTCACAATCCCATTCCAATCAGACGGACTGCTTGGGGGCTCCCAGGTGCATCCTATAAAAGAAAGAGCATGTAAGTGCTTTGAATTTAACGGAAGCTTTTTTTTTTACAACCACAGCAAAAATATGCTTAAAAGCAAGAGATAAGAAAACATTCTCTTTTTTCCCTATGTTACTAGTAATTCTGAATTCTCCAGTTATGAAATGCTGTTCTTGAACCTATACATTTTTTAACAGTACATTAAAGATTAGAGGCAGGTCACTCCTGCATCTCCCTTTATGTTATGAGGAACGCATAGATGCTTGAAAGCTCCCTTAACAGGGTAATTATTGCATGGTGTAATTCGCTAGCATGATGCTCTGAGAGGCATCAGAAAAGGAAAAACTTACAGCAGCTGAGACTAGGCAATATGTGTCTTTAAAAGACACTGAGTAAGATTATCTGTGGTAGAAGAGAGGAAATAAATATGCAAGTATCAGGCAAGATTTGTCAAATATCTATACAAAACCAAGTTTTGGTTTTGCTTTCTTCTCCACTTTGTGTGCTGTTTCCCTGTTGGTGCACTGTATTGTACATGTATCCTGGTTGTGACAAGATCAGGTTTTCTCCCAATATAACTTTCAGGATAAAGAGTGCAGAAACCAAGTTTTGGTTTTGCTTTCTTCTCCACTTTGTGTGCTGTTTCCCTGTTGGTGCACTGTATTGTACATGTATCCTGGTTGTGACAAGATCAGGTTTTCTCCCAATATAACTTGCAGGATAAAGAGTTCATGAAAACTTTCAAACTTTTAATGAGCAAGCTGAGACTGACTCTTGTTTCTGAATGTTCCTCAACACCCAGTGCCTGCGTGATAGTCATTCCGCTGGCTCTACATAAACCCAGCTAAAGAGACTGGAGGCTTTCAAATAAGGTGTGGGTATGTCAGAGAGCAAATGCTCCCTCTGAGTTATCTGGTGGGTCATGAAAAAAAAAACACCTTTAAAAGGGAGGGATGAGGCAGAAACTTTCATTGTCAGAAATATCAGCCTTGACCTTAGATTGTTAAAAGAGGTGAGATCTACCTCAGGGTAGAAGTCAAGGCTGCATCCTTTCAAAGAGTTATGGACACGTAGTGCTTTTTAGAGCAGCAATGACTATAATTCAGAAACTCCCTTTATAAGTCTTGCCTCCTGATAGCCTATTGTGGTGCCAGGCTGGTCAATTAGGAAGCTCAAAACAGCTTCAGTGGGACTCCTCCTTCTGAAGGGAGGTATGGGGAAGTGGGAGCTCAGTAAGCTGAAGCATCAGGTACAAGGTTTATGATGACTACCAAGACTTGCACCCCCAAAAAGAAGACGAGGTGCAGGGACCGAAACCTAAAATGTGTCTGAGAGGCTAAAATTAATATTGGTCCTGATACTCACCTAGCTCCTAAGCCTGTAGGCGTTGTAGTTGGCTGTACTCCTTCTGTTAAGATGGTGCAAAGGTACCTGAGTAGCAGAGACATAATTTGGTCCTCTATAGTAAGGCCATCTGGCTCAGCACTAGGTGAGCAGAGTTGTAAGTCTGGGTTTTGGAGCCTAAGTATTGCAGGAATAACGCCAAGTTTATCAGCAGGGTTTGATCTCTCACATAAACTTCATACCGCCAAACTGCATCTGGACTTAGCCTGGCCCTCTTTGTACTTCCTGGGATTCCCAGTCGTGCAGTTAGGACTGGGATAAGAAAGAAGTCGTATATATAGTAGTAATATCTGTGCAGATGAGAGGCTGAAAGGCTTTGCATCAATAAGGTTCTGCCTTAAGATTCGTCACCTCCAGAAAATTGCTTGACAGAGCTCAAAACTACATTATGTTACCAAATGATGGTGCCAGAGTACTGTGCCCAGACAAGGGATGATGCACTCGTCAGAGATGTGTCACCAGGAAGAGCATAGTTATTTATGTGAACTAACACACAGAGGTACAATCTGAAAGGCTTTGCATCAATAAGGTTCTGCCTTAAGATTCGTCACCTCCAGAAAATTGCTTGACAGAGCTCAAAACTACATTATGTTACCAAATGATGGTGCCAGAGTACTGTGCCCAGACAAGGGATGATGCACTCGTCAGAGATGTGTCACCAGGAAGAGCATAGTTATTTATGTGAACTAACACACAGAGGTACAATCACTTTTAAAATCAGTGCAAAATCTTTCTTC
>NW_010420446.1:4602-14874 GCF_000710305.1 Buceros rhinoceros silvestris | reverse complement strand
TTGGAACCTAGCGTGTTCTTTAAACATAAAAATTGTTCATGGACACCATGATATAAGTTTTCATCCGAAATGACCTCCAGCTCAGAGAAGGCCTGCAATTTCACCTCCTACAAATTAATCCTACACTAACCCAGTATGATACATGAATCATGTAAAATCCTTCTGTAGTATTTTTAAGGCCTAGGGGGACACCCATTCAGAGGATGAAAAAAATAACTTGATATTTGCAACCAGGATTTATTGAATATAGTTTTTGAAAAGGTTGCATTTATCAAACACTGCTGAATGGATACATGTCATCTGGAGTTTTCCAAAGAATTTTTAGTTGCCTGTAGGTTTGTGGTCCAAATGTTGAGCTTTGTCCAAAAAGGAGGGAGAAAGATGGAGAACTGCTCTTTTGAGGACTACTCCTCCAAAGAATCTGGAGAAAAGCCCAAAAGGCAGCTTCAAAATTATATCTTCAGGAAGTGCATGTTTAACCAGGGGAAATACTGGTGGTCTAATTAGCTGTATTCCCTGGCGTTTCATTGGGTGTAACAGAGTTTACCCCAGCAAGGATTTGGTATGCTATTTTACACAAACTTTATACCATCCCCAAACAAATTACTACTTAGCAATGGCAGATATCTGGCTTTATATTATAACAGATGATCAATCAAATATGTAGGACAGCCACATTTATAACAAGACACTTTGAAGTGTCTTGGATATTCTTCAGATATGCTATAATCCTTCAGACCCAGTGAAGTCCTGTCCTCAGGGATCGGAGTAGTAGCTATACATAAAAAGTTTGGAAGCACAAATATATTTTTGAGGGGGGAATAAAAAAAGGAATTCTGCTGCATGTTTACTTAACTTTCCAGGGCATGTTAAGGACAAGCAGAATTTTATCCAAAACCTCCAGCTGAGACACATAGTAATCTGACTGCTGGGGACAGCTAATGAATACTGATCAGTTTACAGATAATGATTTACCTGGGTGAGTAATGTAATGATGAATAATGAATAAGCACCACATTTGGGAAATTGTGATCCTCTTTGAAAGGGTTGGAAAACAAGGCAATAAAAAGCAGATTTTCTGGAGTGCAATGTCTGTTTTGCTGTTTCGCCAACTCTCAGTCTCTGCAACGATTCAGCTTTAGGAATCAGTTCCAGGTTAGTTGTAAGTTTGTCTAGAGTAACCTCCATTATTCATTTTTTGGTTTTTCTCTAGTTTGAACTATTAGCTCAAACTGTTGTTTAAACTATTAGTGTAGTCCTAGGCATGGGTTTGAACTGTTTTGACTAGGACTTGCCCAGGCAAAACCCAGGCATAGGGTTTGAAGGTTAGAGTAGACCAAGAACCTTTGATGCATATTAAAGAACCTTTCCCATTACATAGATTAGGTAGAGTCACCTATGCTGGGGGACCAGGAAGCGTAGCTGCAGAAATGTAGCTGTGGACATAACAGTGGTCCTCAGTTCCAGAAAGAGTTCTTGGCCCATTTGATATGAGTGTAAATACAGCATAAATGAATGTATATAGCAGCAATTTGCAAAATTCCTTGACATGCTCATCTTGCACTCTTGTGCAAAAATAGAGCTTGAACTACCACGAATTTGAAGGTCACTTAGACAAACTTTTCATCAAAGCTATAAGAAGGTTTATGAAAACCTAGAGTTGCAAGTCAGTAACCTTTTCCATAATCCCTGTGTTCAACTCGGTGCCCCGGCCCTGCAAGCAGTATAAACTGTTGGGTCTCTTTCCAAAGCAGAGATCTGGAGATATATTTTTATTTAATCCCAAAGGAGACACTTAGGGAGTTGTAAAGGAAATCAGATAGCAGTGAGGAAAAATAATGCTTCAGACACACTACTCTGTCCGAGACAGTTCATTAATTTTTCCTAGGCTGCTTTCTCAAGGAGAAAGATCATAGACTTACACCTTCACAAGAAAATCTGAGATTCTTCTTTATCACCTTCATAATTTAGATTTTATATACAAATCTCATTGTCTCCTGTAGGTCAAATAGGTCTGTCTGTGTACTTAAAGCAGCAGCCTATTTCACATCTGTGATAAACGGCTTCACAGCAAGCCACCCCACACTGCCACATGTCAGTTTAGTAATTTTATTTAATAAGATTAGCATACTTGATACTCAGGCCCTTGACTTGTTTGAGAGATGTCTGTACAAGTACAGAAATACAGTGGTCCTTGCCATTTCTTTGTTAAATTGAGAGAAGACAAGCATGGGCATCAGACTAGTCCTCAAGCAGTTCCACTTACTGAAATCTCTCAGATTTCTTAGAGAAATATCCTAGGAGGAGAACTTATTCTTTTTCTTCAAGCTTGAACATCTTTTCGTAATGAGAAGCCAAGAATCTTGACGAAATTTGCAAAACTTGCGATGTAGTCTTTTTTCTTTTTAAAATTGTTTTTATAAATGACTAAAGAGACAATACTTTTTGCTGACAGTAGTAAAAGCCAAATGAGAATGGAAATGCATTACCTTTAATGATTAAAATTTTATTTCTACTGATTTTACTTGTGCAGGAAGAATTTTACCAACTTTGTCAGTATATTCAGGCTAAGGTATAGCTTTATTTTGCTAATCTGGAATCTCTTCATCTAGTGAAGTCTAGCAACATTTTAGCATGTAATATGGTTTAATAGTCTGAGGGTACAATTTCAGAGAAAATAGTGCTAATTTCTGTGTTGTGACTGTCTCTTAGAGGGGTGTTACTATACTTATTAATAATCTAAACTACCATTAAATCAGACATTTTTTTACTTTTATCACTGATCAGTCCTCTGAAAAACGTCCTCAACTATCAAATACCCATTGCCAAAGGGACAATTTTTCATGAGATTAGGGTCCGATTGTATGCAAAAATCCTTGTAATCGGACAAAAAGGCTTTAATCCTAAGTGTCTGTTAAGGGTCGAGGGACCGAGGTACCCACTCCTCGAAATTCCTTAACGGACCCCTTTGTCTTGTTAGAGACAGAAGGGGTTTAAAGGGGAAGGAAGAAATTCACACCTCGGTCTGCGTTCGGAAAAAACTGAAACAAACTTTTAATAAACAATAAAGTCACACAACTATATGTATATATATATACAGGCACAAACCGGGAAAAGAAGAAAAAGGGGAAAAAAAACTGAAGAGAGAAAGAGGATTCAGATAGCCAGAGTTCTTGGCAATCTGTCCTGTCCAAGGCCGGAGCTCCTGCAGCAGCAAGGTGGGGGTGTGCGGCCTGGCTGCACCTTGGCCTGGTCAGATCCCTCTCTCGCGCCGGTTGGGGGCGGGGAAGGAGCGCCCCCGCACACGGAGCAGACGGAGAAAACTCAGGAGAAAAGCCCTTGGCACGAAATAGCTGGAAGAGTTCAGCTGTCACCCCCGATTCCAGATGAAAACTTACGACAGGCACAGCTCACAGTCTGTGATTCCTCGGGCGATCCGGAGGTGTGGGCCTTCAGGCCTCGGTCTGGGTTTGGCCTACTCGGGCCTAGTCGGCGGCAGAGCAGATTCGTGGGAGCTCTCCTCTCTTTGTGTAAGTCCAGAAGCCAAGAGAGGACACTCCCTTCGGCCTGCTCCTTTTTATAACCTTGACACGTAACATTACACCTGACTCCCTTAACCAATTAAATGCGGAATTATCGTATTTGCATGGAATAATTCTATTTGTCCATTTCCCAAAATAAGGAAGTTTCAGCTCAAACCAGGAAGTTTCAGCTCAAACCGGGACAGTGTCTTACTGAACTATTGTGTGGCACATAATGCTGTTTAACAACCTCCTGAATTTATGCTGGGTAGTTTACCCTTTCTTCTCATGAGCTTTGGCATCTTTTTCGAATGTTGTAAATTACAGAACATTTCAATGCAATGGGAATGGTAGAAGGAATCAGTCAAATGTTTAGATATGAAAACTGAACTCATCACCCAAATCTGGTGACTTTCAGTGATTTGGTGCATAGCACTGATAAGTGACAACAGAAATTCAGTGCCATTTTTTTTTTGAATATGTGAATCATGCAAAATGGTCTCACAAATGCATATGTGCATGTGAGTGTGTGCATAGGGGACCTGGAGAAAACAATTAAGCTTTTGACTGATGATGATTTAAAACCAGAATTTTCTTTAATTTTTTTTACACATTAAGTTTCTCGAACATCTTAATGATCAGCTTGCTAGAACATCTCTTCTTTGATTACAATTAACACAACTCTAATTTTCAAAGTTACAACTTAATAGCAATATATCTGATTGCTATTATTTTCCGTTTCCAACATAAAGTGGTAAAAACCTTCCAGAAAGGCCTTGAAAGAGTAGATCAGCAGTAGTAAAGGGCAAGGAATGGACCTAAACCAGATAAATTCCAATTACATTCATACTATATAATACAACAGAAATGGTCAGGAAATAAAATTTCAGTCCTCTGAATATCACCCATATTCAAATAATTTCTTCCAACTCAAATCACATCAAGACATCCTAAACAGATCCCTTTTCACAGTGTTGAAAATCCATTTTGGTTTAGAATTATGCCTGGCATTTGGCTTGACTAACATTTTTAGCTCACTATTTGGAAACGTGACCTCTGGCTACCCCACAGTTGCAAAGCTACTAAACCTTGAAGTACAGCAGTGAAATTCATCAGGCATTGGCAAACAATCTCATTGTAGAGGAAAAATAAAAAAATTTTAGCCAGTGGCAGTAGATTTCCTTGTAGTTTCCAAAGTACTAAGCTCACTGACCTGTTCCAGTGCCCTGAGCTCAAGGTACACAAATTTTGTGCCAAATATGTCGTCTGCTACCACCTGCAAATCAAATCTGAACAGAAAAACAACTTTACTTCTTGTCCAGGAATTCTGGATAGCTCAGAGAAGTGACAACTGTGCATGAACAGTCAAGATGTGCTGTACTCATGACCAAGGCACAGACTGACTCAACTACATGCAGTGAGACAGATTCTTGCAGAACAGATCAGAGGATTGTGCATGTCCTTCCTCTCAGAGCTGCAGGTGCACAGCAGCAGCTGTGTACCCTGAACACACTGACTACCCTGCTCACGTGTTACAGGGTGCACATGCACCCATCAGAAAGCGGAGGAGAAAAGAAGAAACCTGACAAGGTAACTCCCTTGGAAATCAAGAAGACATGATCCAGGTGAGCAAGCTGTATGGAGAAACATCAAGATTTCTGGCATATCCCCAGTGCTAGCCCAGTTTAGCCATACTTCAGTGTATGCTCTTTCAGTTAGTTAAATGTGAGCTTTTTCCGCAGAAAGTTTCTGTTTTGGAACTTTTACAGGAAATCCACCTTCTGTCAAGATGGAAGTGATGGCACCGCTCTGATTGATCTGTATCTACTTCTTGCTCAGCTGGTGTTAGAATTTGCCTGTTATAGTATGCCTCCTAAAAGTTATTTAGTGACAAAAGAACAGGCAATAGAACAAACACAGACTTGCCAAATTGAAGTATTCATCCTGATGCACACATGATGGTGGATACTTCTTCTGCCTCTCGGCTTCATCCCACTTCCTTTTATCTTTGTACCTCAAATGTTTGTTCTGCAGTGGCTTCTTGCATCTTCTACAGCTGTACACCAGGTGGACGAAGAAGTGGACAGGGCATGAAAGTGTATTCTCCACCCTCGGTCTTGGCAATCAGTCCACATACTTATTGTCAAATGCCTGGCTTAACTTATACTTGACTTATGACCCTGTCCAACAGTCCCACAAGGACTGAGTCATATGAATGTGGGTTTCTAGAGTTCTGAGAGTTCTTCAACTTTGGATAAGTATCTACTCAAAAATCTTTTACTGTTTTGATACATGCTACAGTGATTTGGTAATATTTAGTATGAACTGTAGCCTGATAGAAGGCTGAATAAATTTTATCAAATCATCCCTGTAATCTGATCAAAATAGATACCAAATTAATTAAATAGAATCATCCTTCCATAAGTTCATATTGATTATTGCTAGTTCTATCACCAGACTTAATTTAATATGATACTTTAATTTTTATTGCTTTCAAACAGCAATTTTGTTTCAGATTTATTCAGACTTATTTCAAATATTATTTCAAATTTATTCAAAGGTACACATATGCACCATAGATGTACAGAAATCACTCTTTCACATGAGCATTTTGTGTGGGAAAACTCATGAGGAAAACCTTTGTTGTTGTTCTTTCTTAGACAGCTCTTAATAACAGAAACACCACGTATTCAAGTTGAGGCAGGGCCCATTTCTAGAATTCCCAGACTAATTCAATGCAGCATATTAGTAGATAAATGTAATGAAATGATGAACTGATGTGCTTAAGAATGTGCTTAAATACTGTGCTGAATTTGATACTCAGCTTCCGGCTTCTTAAAACCTCCTAGAATTAAACCCCATATTTTGTACCTATAGGTGTGGAATAAAATAATAGATTATTTTCACAAGTAAGAACAAAGCTGCTTCTCAAGTCAATAGTCCAAATTCTGATGGCAGGGGTATCTCAGAGGGCCCATAGTCATAAGAAATCTATCAAGTGGAAATGAGAGCGCAGACTAGCCCTGGAGTTGCTAAGTGTACTTACATAGGAACAGAACTCATGTTTTTTCTTTGAAATGATCAAAAGGAATGTCAGAAAGTAAGTACATAAGATCAGGAAAATCAGATCAAGTCTTAATATTTCTCAATTATCAAGTAAACAGGAAGAAGTTAAACTTGGAAGGAATACTTCATTTTTAATACCCATTACAATTGGGAGAGAAATATAATGTTAATATGCTTAAATATGCTGTGCGGTTTTTGGCTTTTCTAAATTTTGGCTTTTCTTTTTTCTTTCATCCATGCATCTCATGGATAATTCTTGAATAAAATTGTTTAGTCTAAGTCTTCAGCCATCTTAAGTATAATCTTAAAGTGGTATGTAGAAGCTAGCTGAAGAACAGCATTGAAATGTGTGAGTCTTTAAAGTCCAACTAACCATAGAAATGTTGTTAAAGCCAACATACTCAGCCTCAGGAATTATATGGGATGGAATGAATAAATATCTCAACGTCTCTACAGCTACTAATAAAACCAGAAAGAAATACTTGCAATGTATTCACAGCACAAACGTAACTTTGTCTATGCAGTGTGTCTCTTCTTATCTACACCTGCCCTTACTATAATTCTTCCCTTCTAATAAAGAAGAAAATCTTTTGGGACTAGCTGAAACAAATATTTATTTCTGAAATCTAAAATAAAAAGGGTTGTTAACTTTCAAAGGTCAATACTAAAGTTTCTAAAGACCACAACTGAGGTCAAAGGAGATGATCCTTCCCCTCTGTGTGGCACTGGTAAGGCACATCTGGAGTGTTAGCTACAGTCCTGGGCTCCCCAGTACGAGAGAGACCTAGAAATACTAGAGCAGATCCATCGAAGAGCCACAAAGATGATTAAGGAACTGGAGCATCTGACATAGGAGGAGAGACTGTCAGAGAGGGCCCAGTTCAGACTGGAGAAGCAAATGCTCAGGGGGATCTTGTGAATATCTAAAAATACCTAATAGGAGTGCAGTAAAGGAAATGGAGTTAGAGCTTTCTCACTGGTTACCACTGACAGGACAAGAGAAAATGGGCACAAACAGAAGGACAGGAAATTCCACAAGAAAGCAACTTTTTCATTATTATTTTGGTTTGGTTTGTTTTTTTACTGTAATAGGTGTCAAACACAGGAGCTGCCCAGGAAGTTTGTGGAGTCTCCATCCTCTGAGATATTCAAAACCTGACTGGACACGGCCCTCAGCAACCAGATCTAGTTGATGCTGCTTTGAACAGGGGGTTGGACTAGACTATGCCCAGAGGCCCCTCCCAACCCCAGTCATTCCGTGATTCTGTGAAAAAAAGTTTACTTTGTTGTTTTGAGCCCATTTCCTCCATCAAGATGTAGCCGCCTAGCTAGGATCAGGACTACAGCATACACATTCTGCTATAGCCTTCTGCAACTGAACTAACATGCAGGACTAGTGCCTGACCAGAGATGATAAACCCAACATTTTCAAACATGAGATGAGGTGAAATTATAAAATGGCTAATAATTTCAGTTTCTTTTATTAATTTCTCAGAAAAATTCTAAACTTTTTTATTTTTATCGCTTCCTCAACTTCCTAAATTTGTCTGTGTTCTAGAAGGAGGTATAACACTTTTCCTCCCCTTTTTCTTACACATTTTGTATTCAAAGAGAGGTGCTGAAAGAGATTTTGTCCCTAAAGTACTGTGAGCTTTCCTTGGAGAGACACTCAACCCTATTTGGAGTGAAACTCAAGTGGTATAACTGTAGTATCACAGACTCAGAAGAGCTTTGTGAAGTCTCAAGGACCATTATAAGCAGACAGGGTTCACAGTATGACCTATGTATCTTAAGCCTGTTGTGGCTTAATTGAAACCATGAGACAAGTGAGGCATCCAAGAATGGGATCTGTATATATGACCAGGCACCATGCCTGATGTATGTAAGTACTAGTGCTTTCATACAAAATCATAGAGGTGTATGGAAATACTACTTCTGCAACCATTAACCATGCCTTAGAGCGTGCTACGTGCAACCTTCTTTTGAAGGTGTCTAGCTGGCACTTCTACCTCCAAAAAAGACAAGGAAACTTTTGCCCTTTTGCTTTGAAGATGTAATTTCACAGTGTATTACACCTCTCCTCCACTAGCTCAGATCTTAGCCCACCTAACCAAATAATCAAGGGGGATATGAGGGTACCACTTAAATGTAACTGTAATCAATCAGGGCTTGGATGTGGTATAAAAGAGACTGTTGTGACAGAAGTTACAAATTCTCACATTTCACTTAGGCACCCAGATTTAGCCCTTGTCTTATGAATCCAGCATTCAATAAGGAAAATAACAGTACAGAAGAAAGGATTACTCCTAGTGCTTTATTATAATAATACGTTACAATGTTGCATCTACAGTATTCTTCCAAGATGTACTCATGAGCATGTTTATAAATGTTGGTTTAAGAGTAACTTTTCAAATATTTAAGCAGATGGAGCATCTGCTTTGATCGAGTCTATAAAGAGGGTGAGGTGTTAATAAAGACTTCATTACTGGCACAGCAAATGTGAGAAAGATTGCTCTTGCTTGTAAAAGCAGTAAACATTGTGAGACGTGCAGTCTGCATACGGATGACAAAGCCTTTCCAAAGGTCTCTGCCTCTCTCATCATTAGCCTCTATTAGCAGCCTAGCAAAACTGGAGCTCTCTATTAAAGAGACAGGAGCAAGGCAGGGTAAAATGCTGGAAGAAAAGCTACATGTCAGTAATCATGGTGAATAACTCTAGCTGTAGAATTTCATTAAATGAAATTAACTTTACAGTCACAATAAAATTTGAAATAGTAAAGGTTATGTTCTTTCTGGAGAGAAAAAACTAGTTGTTTCACATTTAGAGGGAATCACATAGGCATTTGAAAGTGTCTGGAAATGTACTATTAAGCCCTGAAGTTCAGCTACAATGAACCATGAAAGAGTAGAAATCTACATATAGATATAATGTAAGGTGTAATTGTATTAAAATTTCATGAGATCTATGAATCTTCATGTGGATGTGCATATGCACAGCTGCAAATCCCAGGAGGGGAAGCTTCAAGGACGTCAGTCTTCGTTGCTATGGAATGTGACATGTATTAGTTTACTATTCCTCTAACAATGTTAGCTTGGTATTCACTTTGCCACTGTTGCCCTCTCCTGTAATGATTGCAATGAGAATATTGCCAGCACTTCTCTTGCCTCCTTGCAGCCTTGACAATTACATTCTCTTATGTGAACTGCGATTTAATCACAGTTCTTTGTCTCCTCACAGAAAGTTGTGTTCAGCATACTTTTAGAATTCCTAATGTAAAAACTATCACCCTCAAAAGCTTAGATATCTGAATTGGGACAGCAATGGTTTCTGGATTCCACCCCTAGCCCTGTTGTGCTATTAAGAAAAATAGAAACAAGATCGGGTTTTGCTAAATTTGTAGGACACAGCATGGTCATTTTGGTGATCATCTGGATATTTATCAAAATGCTGTAATTAATATTAGCATGATTTGCATACTAGTAAAAATTGGTTTTCAGTGACTTCTCAGAGCAAAGTTTTTGTTTACATCTGAAACATGCATATAAGGGATGGTGAGAGGAGAAGGTTGGGGAACATTTTTCAGCCAGTTCTTATTTACAAACGCTCTGATTTCTACGTCTAAAGCAATGAATAAATTTATCACGGTTGTAGCACCATTTCAGTTACCTGCAGTCCTGGTGGCTT
>NW_010420446.1:0-4523 GCF_000710305.1 Buceros rhinoceros silvestris | reverse complement strand
TTCCCTACAGGGCAGTTCCTCAAAGCAAAGGACTGATGCTTTCCAGGAGATCCACATTAAAGTGTGTGTGTGTATAAATATATATGTATGTATGTATATTTATATGTATACATGTGATTGCCAACAATCAAACAATATCTTGCATGTTGATGCTGGTATGGTGTCTGGGCATGATAACTCTGTTATTGAATTTAACCTTGTTCAGCATTCTCTAGTGCTAGTATGTGACCACCCTTTCTCCAGCCTCACACAATGAAGAAGGAAAGAATGAAATTGAATTTGGTTTTATGAATAGTTACAACTTTTCTATATAATGTCTTATCATCATAATTAGCTTTACAGTGTCAAACCTGAAACTGCTGATGCGTGTTGATGGGAAATATCGCTCTCCAGATTTCAGTCATACCATCTAGACTGCCAGGCTGTGTTTCTTTCCATGTTAGGTTTCCCTTTGGATGTTGGGTTTTTTTTTGTTGGTGGTGAAGTCCAATAGCATACATTGATTAATAGCAAAAGAGAACGTACAAGTATATTCAGTTAGTATGAGTATCTCACTGAAATTCATTATGTACAGCTTAAAAGTGCTTATTTAAAGGAGATTTACATACAGTTTAGGTTTATTCTTCAGAATCCCAGAATTTAACAGCATACCACTGGAATCAAAAGAATATCTGTACCTCGTGTACTGCAGTGTTATAGCAGTGTTAGCATTTGTTAGAAATGTTCTCAGAAACATCCTGCAATTTGAGATACTCAACCATCTAACCTGAGTGTGTGATATTGTCAGCAAATACCAGTTACTCCTGCAACAAGGAAAGTAAAAATTTCTTTTTGAAATGGCAGTCCTTGGGACTTAGCTGATGGGAAAAAAATGTTCATGTCCAATAAAACAGCAGAACAAGAAAAGTTCGTGCTAGAAAAGAATTAATTCAAGCTTCATCTAAATTTTTAGTCCAGATAATATTTTATTAACTCTGATGATTCAGATAGTGTTTTAAATCTTTGTAGCTTTATATTTTTACCAACATAAAATATTTTAATCAAGTTTTCAATGGCATTTGTTTCTTAAACCAGTCTTCTACATCGAAAAGCTCATTGAAGAACACATCAAATACATTCTAAGAAATTTTCAAAGCAGATAAAACTAGCCCTAAAATGTAAACATGGTACTTCAGTTCAGGAAATAACAACAATATATATCCACAAAACAAATAGAAAGTACTTACTTCAGCTGATATGTCATCCTAGTGAGAAGTAGTGCAGTACTGATTTTATTTCACATCTCCTTTGTACAACTCAAAACGAGCAGGACTCAAGTGAACATATACAGTTAAATATTAACAGTCCCCTCTCCCCTATTCCTACCTGATCTGCTTTTCTCATGGTTTTTTTTGGTTTTCCATATCCCCTCACAAATTATTTCTTCCCTCCATCTAAATCAACATAGTTTACCCCCTTAAAATAACACTCATATCTCCTGTTTATCTCCAAATCTCAAAATAGTGGAACACTTGTAAAAACTTTTTTTGCATCACTCATCTTCTGGATTACTGTTTTCCCTCAAATGGCAAAATCTTTTCTAATTTTGAAGAACTGAATTATAAATTCTTTGAGTCAGGAATTATCTCTTATTCTATGATTACACTTATCACAATGAAATTTCATATTGATATAGTCTTTATACCCTTCCAAAATAAAATTAATCAATCAGTGACATTTTATAATATTATTTTTAAGCCTTGTTATGCCATAGGATGGTTGCCACACTTTTTTCCCCTTGACTTATGCTTCAGAATCACCATTCTCTTTAAAACCCAAAAAAGAGACTGGAATTTAGATATTTCCTATATCCTGTATAGTGACAATCCTTTTGACTATTCATCTGATAATACCATCTTTTTCTTAGCACACTGTTAGGATCAATCTTTTGCTTTTCCATAAACAGCATAAATAAGCATAACAATACATTCCATTGTGCTGGGTTTAATTATTATTAAGCAAGGGATTGTTGGCTGGTCTCCCTCTCCTCCCCTTTTCAGAATTAACAACCAAAGAAAAGGTTTTATTTTCCCAGGCAATCAGGTTTATTATTCTCAAATAGATGAGCTAGGAGAAGAACTCAGTGAAACAAGCTGTGACACTGATTATGGAACAGTAAGGCTTGAAAGATTCATGAGAGCCACAGCCAAATAGAAAAATATATATGAAGCAAGAAGGAGGATAAGTCAAAAATATTTTAAGGGTGAGTAAGGGAATTACCAAAGGGACACATCAAATAGAAAGCTCATGTATTCACTCAAGCAAGCCCAAATCTGAATAAGAGAACAGTGGAACCATAGATAGAATGACATCACATCACTTTCCACTATATCAGCAGTCTGCTGATTTTTTTCATTCTTTCTCTACTAGTATGTTCTTGAGTAGATTTCACAAGGAATCCATGTGTTTCAAAGGAAACTGAAGCAAGCTTGTGTGGGGGAATACACACTCTATTCTTAAACCACAATGGAAAAATGGTAGAACTGGGAAGCTTTTAGGTAGAGCACAAGAAACAAGAATATCTTTAAGGAGATATGTTTCCTTTGGGTTAAGAAAGTTCTTCATTTGTTGTAAAAGAATGTGACCTTTTTCTGTCTGAAAATGTGTATCTCCTATTACTGTCAATTTGTGGATGAGCAGTGTGCTGATAGGGAATCATGAGTCAAACAGGTGGTCCTGGTGACTTGCAGTGCTATTTTCAAATTTTATCCACAGACTGTCAGCTTCAGTGATGCCCCTGAAAAAAATAACTGGCTTAGAAAGTGTGAGGATCATCAGAAACTCCAAATATTACATAAGTTAATTAGCATCATGTTATAAAGAAGCTCTTCATTGCACTTTTCTTTTTTTTTTATTTATATGGGTCTTAAAAGTAGAATATGAAGATATGTAAAATCTGTGACAGCCCCTGGGAGATACAGCCATGCAATGACAATAATTATTCCTAAGGCAAGCCACACAATATAAAACAGTGGTGACGAAAATGGGAGGCAATAGTATACCTTATATGTAACTGTCAATCATACTTAAAAGACAGTAATGGTGGCGGACAGCCTCAGCTGCCTGAAGCTCCATCTCTTCTATAGTGTTCCATGCAAATTTATTTGGACTTTCATGGGCAGTTTGCCAAAAGGAAATTTGGGGAACCTTCCTAAGTCACTACAGAATGATAACAGTTAACGAACATCACAACTATGAGAATTCAGTCTATTTTTTTTTGGACAGTCATCATGCATCACTTCCAAGCAAAAAAAAAAAAAGAAGGTAGAATAATACGGTAGAAGAAGCTCAAAAGAGGTGGAAAAGAAAGGATAACTCACTGAGGTGGAGAACAATTTCACAGCAGAAGCATTTAGAAAATAAATAAAAATTTAAAGCAAAAGGTTACCATCACAAGTCCACTTACCTGGCTTTGTTATCTTGTTGCTGAGCAACACGTTCATTTGTAACAATCACTGAGCTTGATTAAATATGTTTTGCCTCTTTGCTGGAGGTGGTATAAAGATTTCTCTCTCTGTAATCAAGAGACAACCAAGCCTTAAAAAAAAATACACAATAAACCAGCAGGATTCACCTGAAATCCAATTTATTTCATACTCCCTGACAATAATTTCTGTAACTAAGTGCTAAAGGTTTGGTCAATCTTACTTCCTTACTTCATGCTTTGAAACTCAATTATGCTGCTATAGAGGGAAATGATAATTACAGCACTTGAGAAGCACTTTGTATTTCCAAAGATCTATTCAAAAGGTAATTACTAAAAAGTGATATAGCTTGACCCCTCTGGCTGTATATCCTGGCAAGCCTACACTCAAGGGACAATTCTGGGATGTTAGCAGCCCTCACAGTCTATTCTGAACTGTGCCACAGATTTCCTAAACGAGTCTTGTGAGACAACTTAGGTGCAAATTTTGATGATCTTAGATATACTCAGTCTAAACAAATAGCTTATAATTACTTCATTATGACTTCATTAGTTCAGCTGACTATCACTGTATGACTAGACTTAGAGAGGGATCCTCACAGTGAACTCAGTAAAAGAGCAATAATAAATAGACAAACAAAAGAAAAAAAATGTCATTGGACATTAATACATTTTTTACCTCAAATAAATAATGAACAGTAAAAATACGTTTTTCAAGACTTTTCAGCCTGGAAGTATTTACTTAAAACCTTGAAGTATTCACAGAGATAGTTCTATATTCATCAACTGTGGAAAACCATTTGCATGGATATTATCTCCTTATAACAAAAAAACAAGACATATAAAAAGTAGGGTACAGAAAGAAAAGATTTCATGTTAGCTGCATGGCCTGGCCTCTTGGTTAGTGTTTGCAAACTGCACAGTAAGAGATTTATCTGCTATCTCCACCTGTAAGTCAAACCTATGAGTAACGTTCCTTTGTCCTCCCTATGGGGAAGAAAACACAGTATCGATATGTATTCTCAAAACCACTTCACAGAATCACAGAATCACAGAATCA
>NW_010420445.1:38026-40874 GCF_000710305.1 Buceros rhinoceros silvestris | reverse complement strand
TAAAATATATATATATATCTGTCATATTTAAATGAAATCAACTAACAGGTTTGCAACAAATGATTTCTTAACATTCATTTGCTTGGGAAAGCAGAACAGTGTAAACCCTATTTCTTTAGGAAAACACTCAAAACCCCCCAAACACTTTGACTATAAAAGATTCAGTGACCTACAGCTTGAAGGATGGAGACTGTATGATGATCTTTTTTTCCATGTGGAATTTAAAGTTTTAATTTCTTTGTGAGCTCAAATACAATGTGAATTTTTCACAAATGCATGAGTCTATGAGTATATAATCCACCCTACTCTGATTCTTACTGACACGAGCTGCTAAAAGTTAAGTATCTCTCCCAAACAAGTCATCTAAGATGCTCCCTCCCCCACATGGCTGCTAGCAATGCCAGGGTGGTTCATCTCACCTGTTTTAGTCACCTATCCTAGAATGTGATAAACGGCAATCTGGAGGCACTTATCTCTCTTGCTTGACTACAGAAGGAGCCTAGATGACTGGCTTCAACAAGCCACCTGATTTGAAGGTAGCTGTAGACCAGGAAGACCACCTCTTTTGATCTCAGTGTATAAGTAGTAGTTTTCGAAGACGTTCTCTGAGTGCCAAAAGGATTGTTTATACAAACAGGCACACAGTTGTACAAATAACACTGCCTTATTAGTTGGTGTTTTGTATATGGATTTGTGTACGTGTAAGTGATCAACACTTCATCTGTATAATTTTGTGTCCCACATATTTTTTTGAGAAGTAGTAAGACAAAATCGAAGCATATGTATGCAGATAGATTTGCACAGACACAGGAGTTCCCTTCCCACAAAGGAACGGGGCAGCTCTCGCTGTACTGACTGAAACTCTCACCAGTTTGGTACTTGGGGAAAGACCAGTCTATGCTAATCTCTAATGGAATAAATAATCCTCATTATGAAGATTCAGTAAGAGTCCACCATAGCTGTGTCCTTTTGGCTGAAGCAGGATGTCTGAGCTCACATGCACCAGCAGAGCCCAGCTTGATTCAGTTCTGTGAGAGGTCTAGATCTGTGGTAGTGGGCAACTGTCTGTACCTAGGTTTCCCCACGTGCAGTGTTTCTCTGTTTTGCGAGGAAACCTCAGTTATGCAGTGCTCTGGTCCTCAGCAGTGATGCAGACCCTTAAGAACCTGGTTCCCCAATAAGCCCAGAGGAGCAGGCCAGGTACTTTGGTGGCTATGCTATCTCCTTGAAGTGCTGAACTGCAAGAACACAGCTGCAGTGCTATCACAGTGGAGGGTGGTACTAGCCGCTTCCCATGATATGAGCACTGGCCAGGTGAACTGTCAATACACGCAGGGACTGCAAGGTTTTTCTAAATCATCTTTCTGAACTCTAGGTTTTCGATATCTGGGAACCATAAGGACGTCTCTATAGTGCACACGTGTACGGCAGTACTGAGATGCATGTCACAAGGCTTAAGGCATATAGCTGGTTATTCCCTGAAACTCATCAGACAGGCATCCTGGGAACTCCGTTGCAGAGTTTATCCCACTGTCGCTGACTCTTTTCAGTGCAGCTTGTGGCGGTTGCTGCATGCAGAGACTGCATGTGAACTGCTTTGGCAGGCTGTTGGAGGAGCAGAGCTGGGAGCTTTGGTGAGAACTATCTGCAGAGGCAGTGCAGGGAGTTAGAGGATAGCTACCTGGCCACACCTTTGCCAACAGCCAGTGGGGATTTAATGAAAAGCGCTACTGAAAACTCACTCACTAATCTGCTGATGTTCACGTTTTTTAAAAAAAAAAAATGGCAGAGACAGGGGAAAAAAAAATCACAAAATTATTAAAAATGGAAGAAAATTTAAGAGAGAAGCATGTCTTGAAGGCAGGGAGTCTTATCTGATATGGAGATCTCTGAGTTAGCACGGTCGTGGTCTGCTTTTCTGATTTTCTTGTAATGCCAAAACCATCGAGAAATGATCAAACATCATCTGATGATGTTGTGGTTAACTTTCATCTAGCAGTGATGATGGAAGCAAAAGCGATGTGAGAGCACCTCTCACCTCTCTCCCTCAGCTGTGGGTGATTGAAAAGGCAAGGTTAATGTAGTGGAGCCAAGTGGATTGTTCCACCTATATTGCGTTATGTTGCGACACACACGGGAAAAGCTCTGGGTTCTCTGGGCTTTGATTCTGGCTTGCCTCTGATTTTTACAGTGCTGTAATGCTGCGAAAGTACTACTTTGTTTTGGTAAAACAGTGGCAAAGTGGCAAAATCTTGGTTTGGGAGATTCCAACCTGCTGCCTTTTTTTTTTTTTAATGTGTTACAATCTTAAGATGCAAAAATAAGAATCTAGTTTGTGTTACATTTTAATAGAACTCTTACCCTAATAATGTGAGAAACAATCTGTGATTGACTTTAAAAGGCTTGGATAATTTATTGAGGTTCTTTGGATAGCAGATACAAAATACCTTATAGTTGATATAAGGATCTCAAAATTGCACAGATTTTGTGGAATGTTTTTGGATGAAGTAGAATTTATTTTTATGTGGTTCTTTATTAATTATTTCAGGCCTTGGCTTAATTTTAAGAACAGTATCCTTTTCACTCTGTTCTACAAAACAGGCTCTGCTTTGAAAAAAAATTTACAAAATCTGAGAATTCACAAATGTTTTCTCCGTGAGCTGATTTTCCTGACATCAGCCATTGTGTTTGCATTCTTCTCCAAATGAGAAGTTGAAAAGGAGATGGAGACAAAGAAGAAAGGGACCACAGTATCTCAATTTTATTTTCTTTCCTGAAAAGTGTTCGCTTTGGACAGACAGTAATTGTAGTTTCTAATGACACAAACTTGAAGGGGAACAGAAGACGA
>NW_010420445.1:18730-37897 GCF_000710305.1 Buceros rhinoceros silvestris | reverse complement strand
GCTACAAATTGCTGAGTAAATGAAACAGCCTGTTGTTTCCTAAACCTGAGTTTGTGAGTGTTATGCCAAAGTATTTGAGGAGGAGCTAGAGCACCAGGCGGTGTAAAGGATACCTGCTGCGTCCTAATTGGTGCCCACTGTTGTTAATGGCTTCCTGTGGCTGAATGTTTACTTGTCATTTGTTTTGTGCTTTGTTTCCCAGCTACTGGAAGGAAAAAAATAC
Source organism: Buceros rhinoceros silvestris (assembly GCF_000710305.1). Classification (NCBI taxonomy): domain Eukaryota; kingdom Metazoa; phylum Chordata; class Aves; order Bucerotiformes; family Bucerotidae; genus Buceros; species Buceros rhinoceros. The sequence continues at coordinate 37,674 of NW_010420445.1, read as the reverse complement.
TGACCAAAACTTTATTTTGCTTTTAAGTGGACATCCTTGGACATCAAGTGCTGTGCTGCAAATTGTCTCTCAACTCTAAGTACCTCAAGTCTATTCCTCAGTCCTGTAATTATCTGGTATGCTTCAAAAGTTCCATTTGCTTTGGATATTGGTTTTGTTTTTGGAAAATAATTTGATTTATTACAATTTATATTAATTGTATAATTGAGAAAATTATGCAAATAAATGTCTGGGGTTTTGTCTACTACAAGGTTTTGCATGGTTAGACATTTAAAAAATACCTCATGTAATATCAGTCTATTTTTAAGCATCTGTTTTCCTAAAATGTCAATTTCTCCCATAAATCTTAATTTTTCTGGGATACTTATGAGTGGTCTGTGAAAGACAAGGAAGTATGAAACCTTGCATGCTCAGAACTTGCCTACAACAGACTTCCCTCATGTGATGCAACAGCCATCTGGTTTAGTGGTACTTTTTTCTGTTCTAATCAACAGGGGCTAAAAATCCCCAACTATCCAGGTCAATGTTTCAGACCCTTTGCTTGCTCTGTCCCTTGTTTCAAGATAGCCTGTTAGTACTAGCTATGGTGTGAACACCTCCCTGCAGGGAAAAAGAATTGAAGCCGCTATTTTTACCTAGGTCATCAAATAGTTTGTGGTGAATAACTGTGTATACACATTACTGATCAAGAAAGAATTAGAACTAGTAAAACCATCTTAATCCCATAATCTTAAGTGTCTGCTTCTCCTTCACTAGGTTGTGAGGCTGGGGTTTCTTTGAGTGGTGTCAATGGAGATTTCTATAATCCTACAGAGCAACACAGACTTCTTGGCTCACTGCAGCTATTCTGTTAATCTAAACTTGTCTGTTGAATCAAGGCTGCCAGACCTATAAATTAAGGGAGAAGACTATTAGTTGATTAAAACAAATCCCTTGATTTCTATAGAGGTGTCTCAATGTACATCAGCAGATCTGGAGCATAGATTACTCTGCACTTACAGTCTGTTTATAGTATAAAATATCTTGTCTTACACAAATCTATGAGTTCTATGATATCAAGAAATTAAAATAAGAGATAAATGCTAGCCTAGAAACTGAGTACCCAACTGTTGGAAAACTCTTGGAATTGAACCCTTGTTATTTGTTTTACAAGCCAGCAGTAAATTTCTGATTATGGTTTTGTTTTGGCTTTACAGTGATTGCTCTGGAAAGTTTGCCTTCCTGTGCCTTTGTAAGAACCACCATGGAACAGCCAGCCTTGGTTTCTCTAAGCCAAGGATCTGGGCAGCTGAAAAAAAGTAAACAATTTATAGTTAAACAAAATACTTGTGATTTTCTGAGTACTACTCAGACTGAAATTATGTCATCTAAAGTAGTTTCTCCCTGTGTCTAAGCTGTACTTGGTATGACAAAATAGTGGAGGGAAATATTGCGAGCGGGTCTGCTCTGGTTCTGGCAGGTTGCCTCAGTCCTTGTCAAGGGCCTGCCTTTGAGCGTCAAATACCTATACAGGCAACATAGTATTGCTGATAGATATTCCCTGACAAGAATAAGTTCTTCCAGTAGAACAGCATTTTTGCCTACCAAGCTGTGTGTTCACTGTGGTTTTGCTAGAGTAGTTGTTTCCCATGGTGGTGGAATCGCTCCCTTCCTTCCCTTAAGTATTCTTAAGTCATACACCTGGCTGGCAAGGTTTAAAATGTGGACCTAGCTTTAGGAACACGTTTATCAGGCTTCTGAGTTCTTTGGAACTTCCCAGTTGAGAAGAATGAGAATTAACATCCTTGTCTTTTTCTTGGAGGACTTGGGATGTACCTTTCATTTTACTATAAATTTGAAAGAGAATTCATGTCAACCTGCAAACCACAAGGATAACAACACTGTGTATGGTGGGAAGAGACTGTAGGAAGTTAGAGGAGAGAAATATTAATTATACGGGCAGTGTTTGCAGAGTAGGGAAGTTCTGTGTCAGATTCAGGGACCTGATGCTGCTGTTAAAGGGGAAACAACAGAGGGGAATAAGCCTTGGTGAAAGTATTCAAATTTTCGATGCTCCACATAAAATCTAAGTGGCACAGAGGCAGAGAGAGTGTTTGAGGGATATATAAGTGGAAGAGAAGTGACACAGAGATAAGGAGGGTGCAAATACTTACAAGAAGCTTTATTAGTGTTTGTCCCTATTTTCTTGGTAAAACACCTTCCCTTCCAGCTCATTATTGCCAGGTGTCCTGTGCAAAGTGTTGTGGACTGAAAATACCAAAAGGAGCATGTTTAAAGGGTGGTGACAAAGTATGCTTGAAGACTTAATAGCACCCCCAGTTCCAATTATATTCATTGGAGAGATTGATTCTGTTGTTCAAAAACTGTTTTGGTAAAAAAAAACCAAACCAAAACCCACTTTTCGAATAAGCTGACAATGAAAACTTCTTGGCTGAAGCAGCAGCAGGATATGAGGGAAAGCAAAAATACCCCCCACTTTTACTTCAGGCCTCTTCTCACCTCCTCCCCTCAAACCTGCTTGTTTCCCCTCTTTGTGTACAGTTCACCAGCTGTGCCCTGTGAGATGAGCTGGGGTGGGCTGCGTTCCTCACACCTCTGTGCAATGCACACACCGCTCTCCCAATCTGCCAGACTTAGCAGTATTTCTTGGGCCAGAGTGACAGGTTGCTGAGGATAACTGAGGGTTTAATTTGCAGTTTGCATTCTGTTCCCAAGAGCTGCACAAGCGGTCTTATGATTATGAACTCAATGGTTCCATCCATCTGTCTTTTAATGCAGAAAAGTCAGTTCTGTATGAAAGGTATTTCACATGTTGGTCTCACTGAGCTCATTCATATCGCAAGGGACAAAAATAACACCCTGTTTCCAGAGGAATAAAAAAAATGTGGTGAGCCTCAGTCTCTTCCTGCCAAATGAAACATTCTAATCTTAAATGCAGATGCTTTTAATTGCACATAGATATACCTGTGGTCATTTTGTGCCTGAATGTACCTGTTTTGGGCATAAAAGTTGCTGAATAAATCACTATGTTCGCCATATAAATTACATACACAGTTCCATACCAGAATTTGCTCTTTAATGTGTTTTACAAATTTAGAGCCTATTTACTGAAGTATCACCTAGACAATGAAACAGTTTGAAAGACAAGAGAAGTTGTATGCTTTTGGTTTGGGAATAGCAAGTGAGGACTTTATCCTATATGTATGGTGATATTGCTTAAAGGTTTTATTTGTAAATACAAAAAAGTATTACAGGGCTTTTAACCTTTGAACAACTTGGAAGGAATCACCATTGGTTAATTCTGGCAATGTAACTACAAGTTAAAATAGTAGTTGTTTAAAGGAGGAGACTGAGGGGTGGTATATCTGGTCTACTAAGGACATTTTGCAGTAAGAGAAGATGAATCTTTGATCTTATTTATCTTCTTTTATTTTCCCCCTTTTTTCCCTGATTTTAGTGATGGAACAGGAAACAGAAGTGAATTTTCTTTCAAATAAAGTAATTTGTCTTGAAAGAAAAAAAAGGCTGGGGAATGTTTCGAGATGGAACTTTAACCATCTTTTGATTTAATTTTAATATACTTTTTTAATACTCTTCTCAGAACAGCTGAAACCAAACACTGTTACTAACTGATCACCAGAACAACATTTTCCATCCAGTCTCCAGACTTCTAGTGTATTCATCACTGTCATCTAGGTGATGGTTAAAACATCAGCAATTGTAATTGTGTTTGTATAGAGGACACGTCTCCTCCCTACACTTCACCTGTGCAGTGTTGGTTCCTTTCTGTTTTGACTGAAGAAAGAAGCTTCAAAGTTGTGCTTCCACCCGAGAGCAATGGCAGAGCTGGAGTGCCCTGACACTCCTCATCTCCAGTGGGGAGGAATGGTCCTGCCAATGCCCTGTTATTTGTTTGCACAACTTCAGCTGGGTCTCTTGCAGCTGCTGCCATTGTCAAGGCAGCACGTTCTTCCTGTGGCAAGGATGCAGGTGACAAGCTAGATTTCCTTTGAGGGATTTAAAGTGTATGGCTGAAGGCTTGAAAAACTGACTCATTTGATGTGATTAATGCTTTTTTTTTTCCTTTTTTTGACCCAAGGAGGGCTTCAGCCTCTTGTCCAGCTTAAGACCCAGAATCTTTTCCTCTCTCCTCCCAGTTAGACTAGAGAAAAATGTGCTGTGTGGACTCTACAAGTGAAGCCTTTATACACCTGAAGTTGTGCAGGTCTCTCTGTTAAACCGAAGATGCCACTTATGCCCCTTCGCAGCTACAGTCCCCTGTGACAGGATCTCTTCTATACCATCATCTGGCGTGGACAATCCCCCAGCCATCCCATTGCAACCCTGGCTGCCTGCACAGCCAGCACCACTGTGGTATCGAGGTGCTTCAGAGCAGAGTACTACTTCAGTTTTTGGAAAGTGGGAATCTACAGATGAGGGAAAGTGTAATGACACAATTACCTTTCCTGACCATCTGTTCTCTCCCCTAGTATCATGCCTGCCTTTCCTGGGTAGATGGGAAAATAGATGGTTAGAATCATAGACTCGTCAAGCTTGGAAAAGTCTTCTAAGATCATGAAGTTCAGCCACTAGCCTAGAACTGCCAAGTCCAACACTAAACTGTGTCCCTACACACCACATCTACATGTCTTTTAAATACCTCCAGGGATGGAGACTTAACCACTTGCCCAGGAAGCCTGTTCCAGTGCTTGACAACCCTTAAAGGTGGGACACACACACATACTGCTTTTGAGGCAGGCTTTGACCCATGAAGGCAGCAACATGCCCTGGATAATAATAAATTACCTTTCTATTAATGAACTTTAGTAAATAAATGAGGGGTTACTTGAGCTTGGGGTAGGATTTAGCATTGGAGTACAGGGCTTGTGAGAGCTTTGATTTGACTGAAATGTGGACTTCTCGCCTTTGGCTCACTTTACACTGGACAATACCAATACCTTTGGGCTGTGGAATGGAAGAGGGCTTGGGTAAGCAATTGTCACTCTGCTTTCTCATTCTAAATCCAGTAGTTACATCTCCAAGATGAACCTAGAAGTAGTTTGCAATGAACTGTTTCAATGAGCGGACATCCTAAGCAGAACAGTGGGGCTAGGCTCTGCTTCGTGCTTATGTGTAGGCTGACATGAAGACTTACTTGGGCAGCCGTATGTGACTAAAACCCATTTATTCAATTCCTAAATTCTTTCCCTTTGTGAAAGCACCCTGGGTTCCCGCCAGTGTAAGTGAGAGCAGAAAATGGGTTCTAAGTGCTGGAGGTGAAAAAGCACCATCTTTTAGCTTTTGGAAAGAGGTTTATTTGTAGACACTTCCAGGTGACTTTCTGTAATTGTTCCCAAACGAAGAGAGGATTAGCTCAGATGTCACCAAACCGTGAGGAGGCCTGGTTGGCCTTTCATCCTGCCCCAGGTTAAAGGTGGGCCACAGGGGCCCTGTTTGCCTGACCCAAGGCAAATATGTCTTGGCTCAGTGCTTGTTTCTATATGCTTGACTGAAGCAGAAGTGATTGTTCACAAATAGGTGAGAGAAAAGTAAGGCGGAGAAATGAAGGCGCAGCCTTTTACGTGTGAAGAGAGGAAAAGGCCACTTGAAAATGACTTGAAAACCCCCAAACTTTTCAGGCTGCTATACTGGCAGAATGATAATAAGAGAAAATGAAGTGCAGTCAGGGTATTTTTAGAAGAATTATAGTCTATGGAAAATGGAAAGTTCAGGCCAGCAGTTTAGAAGGGCTGGTTGGAATTAGTTGGCTTCTTTGGTTCGTGCCCAGCTTGGGGCAGCTTAACAGTGTTCCCAAGGGCCAGGAAAGAAAAGCAAGAGGGGAAAATGGCACAAAACCAGATTGGCTTCTGGATGCTTCCTTTCTTCCCCCCTGGTATTTTGCATTTTAGGAATACATTTCTAGTCACACAGGGAGTTGCGATAATAGTTATAATACTGCACAGGTCTATAGTGATAACAGTATACCTGAGCAATGGGAGTATATAGGTGGCCACCTGGGTGCAAGTCTGTGGAGAATCTGGCCCTGAAAGCTTTTGTTTTTCAATGTGAAATACAAATGGTTTTCAATCAAAGCCTGTGTCTGCTCACAAACTGACACTAATTTAAATGTATCTACATTTTGTAACTGATACAGGCAATCAATGTGGGTTTTACATAGCCATCGCCTAGAGTGTTTCCTGGTTTTGTAATCCTGCCCACCAGGGGTAGAGATATATATTCAATTCCTGTATTAAGATTAGCTCATACACTAAGGTACTTATGTTCATAGTGTGAACCTTTATAAATGTCAGTGCCGTTGCACTTTAAGTTCCCTGCTCCCATTGTACAAAGATAGGCAAGTCCTCTTTCAATTTTCATTGGATTCAGCTGTGCACTTCAGCTATAGGTTAAATAAAGATCCTCAACCTCATGAAATTAATGAAAAAAATTTTTTTTCCTCTGCAGTTCTTGGTCTCCAGCTCTGACTTTAGTTTACAACAAGGCCAGCTTCTTGTACTCTGAGAAAGTAGCATTTTCATTGGCTTGCTGCAGGGAGCAACCCTAGAACAGAGGAGGACCAGATCCAGAGTCTTTAATGCATCATCAAATTTCTTCTCAGAATTCAGTTTTAACATTTTGATACTTCTCTTGAGTGTTAAAGTAGAAGACAAAACAGAATACTTCAGTTGGAAGGGACCTACAGTGATTGACTAGTCCAAACTGTATAGCAGTATAAAAATCTCTAAAATATCAGTATGCAAAATATTTTACAAATAAATTGCAATTCTTGAAAATTCGCTCAAATCATAGCTACTAAAACAATTATAAAGTAGGCAAGCAGATGTTGGTTGTTTTTTCTTGGATGATGCCACTATACAAAAAAAACTCTGGAAGCTGTTTAGCTGAACAGCTAGAAAATAGATATCATGTTTGGGTGTTACTTGTACTTGGAACACTGCTCATGTCTAAGCAGAACCGCATGCGTTTAAATGACTGTTGAAAGCTGGAGTTTTAACAAAATTAGTCTCGGGCATAGATTGGCAGTCTGTAATCTCTGTTTAGGTAAAGACACGTTATACATTCACGGGGACTGCAATGTGCAGTCCTGCTGTGGTGAGCAGTGACTGCGGTGCTCCAGCAAGCGCTGCCGATCGGCAGCTTGTGCACAGCCACATTGGCTTGAAGGCTAAGGTAGTTTCCTGGCAGAAGCACCAGCTGCTTCATGCAGCTTAGCTTCTATGCTAGAAAGATTCCCTTAGCACACTCGATACTACTTTTAGTAGTGTTGGTGGAGCATCAGCAGCCCCTAAGAAAGGTTTGTTGTCTGGTGTATGAAGCAAGCAGTGAAAACGCTGAGAACAAGCAGGTGTGCCTTGGCTTTCTGAAATGACGTAGTATCTTCAATCAGTAGCATACGTTTTGTTGCTCCCTAAAGACTGTTAGATCTAAAATGGGAAGATGACAAATTAAATGTCATAATTGTTGCCTCTTTTGCTGGAATTATTTTAAATGAAAATAAACAGGAGGAACTAAATGTGTAAGTAAATTGTATAAAAATGTAAGTAAAATCTTTTGTCACTCTTGCCTTTATTCTAAGGAAATGAGGTTTGTTTGTACACACCGGCCAGTTTTATCTCAAGGTTCTGAGAGGGTTTGCGAAAACTGGTATCTGGGAACAGGAGTGTGAGTCAGGCTGAAACCCAAGCAAAGGTTTCAAAGCAAGTTCAAGTTGCCATTTTTTTAATGGCACTTGGAGGGCATGTTCAGCATGGGCACTGAGAGGAGCCAGCAAGTGACACCTTTTACCCCGCTCTTGGTGTAGAATTTATGGATAACAGGCAGGAACTGGAAGTTCAACCGTAAGGGAAGGGAAGTCACAGAGGATATGGAACGACCATTTTTGTTATTGCTGCTGCATTTTATTTTTAATGTAATTAAAGTTGCTGTGGACTGATTATTTGGCTGTATCTAAGTGCACCGGGTTTTGGGAGTGTGATGCATGTTCATCACAGACCCAGGAAGACAAGGAGCAGCTGAAGAACTGAAGCGGAATATATTTATAGTAGAGCAAGATGACCAACATGTGAAAAGCATGTTGCCTGGGTTTGTTTTATTGTGGAAGAGGACTTGAAAGGCAAGAAATGTTCCAGCATTTGTAGGTAGATGTGAAATACTGAAGTTTAGTAGTGGGAAGGATGTTTCTGCTACCAGCAATGGAGAAAAGGAAATAACATAGAAGGAAAAATACAAGCTTTTTGGTAATAACCACAAAGTTTAGCATTAAAAAAACAGTTGTCCTTCCAGGGCTGCAAACCAGAAGTGTTAGAGGTTTAGGGCTAAACTGAGGGAGATCAATTTGGTACTGAGATGTAGATATGCAAGCTATTCACCTAAAAGTGTGAAGAGAGGAGGCTCCCTGAGGAGAAGATGCAGAAGATGAGACCCAGGATAGAGCTTTGAAGAGCTCTCACTGTCAGGGGACAAGAAACAGAAGAGAATGAGGAGTCATTAGAGGATGATGATAAACCCATATATGTGCTGGGCTGCAGTGTAACATGGAGAGTGCCTTCTTAGAACTGAGAAGCATCAGAAGTGCCCATGGCTTGCGCCTTGCAGCCTAGATCAGACTTACATGTGTTTGCCAGTGAAAAATAAATTGGATATATTACAGTATACCTTACAGTATAGATGTAACTTCAAAACTAGGGGCCAAAGCCAAGATGATTTTTGAAGGAGGAAAAGGTGACAAGAAAGGGTGGGAGCCAGAAAGGAAAAATATAGTGCAGGCTGTCACAGGAGACGAAATTAAGTGAGATTTGTGTGGTGTTTAGCAAAGCAGAGATGAAAAGGATGAAGCTAGGATGGCTCAAGGAGGAGGCATGGTTATGAGTAAGAATATTAGACTTCAGAGGCATGAGGCATAAGTTTAAATACCGAGGAAGGCCTGAGACCTGGGGCTTTGTGTGTCTGTCTGGTGGCCACTGTAGTGCACTTGAATGGTAGTAGATGAAGGCTACGGCTCCCACCTCTTCCCTCCCACACTTCTTTCTAATCACAACTAAATAAAACTCTGAACTTCTCCATGCAGCCTTTCTTTCCCAGGGCAGTACCACTTGACATGTCTCCAGTGACTCTTGTCCTGAAAAAGCCCCTGAATTTTCCTCTTCTCGGGTATCACTGAAATGCATCTGCCTTAGGAGGAGAGGACAGTCTGTGGATGGTGGGGTCTGGCTCCTCAATGAGGGGGCCAGAGGAGAGGCTGCCCCTCTTGGTGTGGAATAGCTTTTGAGGAACTGCATTTTCTGAGGGCCAGCTTTGCCATCTCCATCCAAATATTCTTTCACTTTTTGGTATAGAAATTTCAGAAAAGCAACTGCTGATAGCCAAGGAATTGTTACCAGTTGCATAAAAAAACTTCCTTCTCTTTCCAGTCCACCTTCCACTTACACCCATAACTCCCAAACCAGGGCCTCCTGGACACCAGCTGCTCCTGTTTTAACTCTAGACACAGCAGCTGAGATTAATGTGAAATACTGTTATCTGAAGTTGTGTGTCTTGGTGCTCACTTTGCTCTAAAGCAGTGTTATAGCAAAGTAGATGGTATATTGTGAGTAAACATGTGACTCTTGCGACTGTGGGCTTCCTTTTACACATTTGGCAATGTAAAAGAATAAGCTTCTTTACACAGGAGTAATACAGGGCGATGATTTGAATAGCTGTTCTGTAAGAAAGGCCCTTAGCAAATTATTTTAAATTAAGTATTTCCAGTTATCTCTGGAGTGAAGCTTAATAATCAAGAAAAAAGTCCAGAGTTGTTAACCACAAATGTTTCCATGAGTGGAAGACTCTCGGATGTGATATTGGTGGTCTCTTGACATCCCTGCAGGGGTGAATGATGTGGGGAGTGGGAGACCTGTGTCAGTTCACTTTTGGCAGCATAGGTAAGGAAGGCTGGAGAACACCACAGGTCTTTATGCTTTTCAGCAATCTGACAGTATCACTTCTTAGAAAAGATGGGGTTATTCAGCCATGTAGTTTATAAATAGTAATGGCTGAGGTCACATGCTAGTGTGGTTAGGGAATTTCGTATTTAATCTTGTAGCCATCTGTGGTGTGCCCTTGAAGCTGTGTCACTGGGACAGGTACTTGCCTGTGGGAATTGGAAGTGCTCTCCAGGAACCACGATGCCTTGTGCTGCCAAGTCCTTGGTCAATGTGAACTCTCTGTTTTCTTCACCAAGGTGGCTGCAGGGAAAGCAGGTCCTGCCTCAGCTGTGCCAAAGAACAAGTCCTAATTTATTTTAAAATATGCTTAAAATGTAACATATGAACAGGGGTGTTTTACTGTCTGTGTACGTATTGATCATCCCAAGTCTCTGAAGTCCACTGTACACACAGCGTCATTTATGTTGTATGTAGTTCCATAGAGCTTATTAGTCTTACTGTAATATACAGGGTGAGACGTAGAACAATATATAGTTTGCCCTGTAAAAGGGTTGCAGGTGTATTTGGCTGAGACTGTACATTGCAGACCTGTCACCTTGGTCTTGTGTTGTCATTTATATCAGTGCAAGTAGGTGTAAACTGCTGCTAATTCAGGGAGGTGGCAATGACTGCCCAAGGTGCAGAGATGAGAGAATCAGACTTTATATCTGTAATACTTGGTCTTGCACTGCAAAATATGCACCCTGTTAATTTCTCTTCCAGAGCACTTTTCAAAAAAATAGCTGCAACTTGTGGTTCTGTTTTTTCTTTGTGGTTTTGGGTCTTCTGACCTTTGTTTTTCTTTTTAACAAAAGGGCTTACAGAGTCATTTTATCGAAACTAGTTTTTGAGAATCTCGGTAATAGTGCTGAAAGCAAATGCAAAAGGAGCACTTAAAGGAACAGTTATTAAAAGTTACCTGTTTTTTTTTTAATTAGCATTTTTTTAAAGCATCCCTAGTTTTGTCTGACATATGAACCTAAGACCCACACATTCCTTTGTGAAAGTATCCCTAATGATGTGCTAGTTCTCAAGGATGTATCAGAGTGCTGCAGCTAACACCCGATAACACTGCTCACTCCAGTGCTGGCACACTTTGCCTGCTGGGTGCAAAATCTCTCCTGAAACAGATCTGAAGCAAGAAGTGGAAATCTGCATTGGCTTGCAGGACCATGCAGCAAACAGCATAAAAAAATCCATTCTCACTCATAATTCCCCTTGTCAGGAGGCTAGCTAGAATGCCTGTTCCTTTCCCTCTTTAGATGTCTTCTTTCCCCGTGTTTCCTGCATGCAGGAAATGCAAATGTTAATTGCCATACAAGCACTTAGCAATTTTATTTTTTTAGAGCATTAGAGTTATGTATTGTGGTAAGATTATGCTTTTTATTTTTTCACACAACTGAAAAAAAGCAAAGCTGCTATGTTTAATATATGAACAGAGATTAGGGGAGGTATATCGAATATCTTTGCCCTGAGACTGAGTCGTCCTTAACTTCTGTTTTGTAAAAATGAAGGTGCCCAGTTAAAGCCATGAATGGCTTGGAGTTAAGGCCAAGTGCACATTTGCAAGTAACTATGGGATGCACACACTTGTGAAGGTTGCTGGAAATAACTCCCCTTCCTTGCTTTAACTCTTGTTTACAGGCTGCATAGGTTTCTGCAGGAAGACAACTACAAGGGACTTTGTTTAAGAAGTACAATATACAGCTAACCTCTGGCACTGGGTCCAGGAGGCTGGTCTGCTGCTTTCTCTCTTTGCTCAGCTGGCCTCCTGCCTACTCTGCCTGCTGTAACTGGTATGTTTGTAGTTACTTTTCCTCTCAGTAACAGCTTGTGTTTTACTGTGTGGTCAGAAAGACACAGAGAACATTGTTTTTGTAGGTTGCTTTAATTGGACCAGCTGGAAAAAGGAGATGGTATCTGAGACACACCAAGTCTTCTCCAGCCTAAGACTATTAATCTTGTAGTCTGAAGAATGCTGGCAACTTTCAAGGAGGGTTTTCTCCCTGACATCTCTTCGTGTAATCCTATCTTTAGTCATTATGGCTTATGGCCAGGAGGACCTAACTGATTATTGACCCTGTCTCCTGTTCAAGGGTCCATCATGTTTCTCTCAGCTGTCACATAGAAAGGGCAGTGTCTGGTGTTTGGCTAAAGCAGGTAGTCCAGAGAGGCATTCTGTTCTGGTAATAACCTCAGCTGTTACTATGTGTAAGAGCTCTTAGTAAAGTACTCAAGTGAAGCAAGGCACCTCTGTTAAAGTGACTGGATCAAATCTACTGCTACGTATACGTAAAACATTGAAATGATAGTGGTTGCAATGGACCTCTGAAGGTTTCTCATTCAACTTCTGCTCTAACTTAAAATCTAGATCATGTTGCTCGGGATCTTTTCTAGATGAACTTGGCCCATCTAGATATATTCATTCTGAACCTACCTGCTGCCAAGTGCAGACTTTCATGGGGAAATTTTAAATCAGATCCATTACAAAATCAAAGTGTATTGCAGGCACACAGTTATCATTGCCAATGTAACTTGTCAAATAAAGAAAAGCTGCTGACTGCATTAATTAAACTCTTTCATCTAAGAGTCAGTAAATTGTTGGTAAATCGACATGAACTTTTGTATTAAATTTGCCATCAACTGATCTAAATCAAACCTATCTCATGGTTGAGGTTTCCTTTGCTGCCTCAGTCATGAACCTTTGCATGTCTGTCTCATGCCTGGAACTGAAAATGCGCAAGTACCTCATGCTTACGCTGTTTCCAGCAGAGCCAGATCCCGGCATTTCCGAAATACCACGTAGTGCTGGTCTCATAGGCCACTTCTGAGACCTGCAGGTAGCAGCCACTTGACCAACAGTGATTTGAGGCAGGTGGAGAAAGCTGTGGGAAGAGTGAGTCAATGAAATTCACTGCTGTGGGTCTCAAGGGAGTGTAAAAACCACTTGAAGTAAAATCACTGTGTTTAAGGTTTCATCAGAACAGCTTTTGCACAAAGATTGATAGGGTCGTTTCCATCCCTGCCTTTTGCTATTTTCAATTTTGCGTTACGGTGGCCTGAACAAGGCTTTAAACTTTTGTTTCCAAGCCCTAGTGTTTCAGTTCTTGGATTCTGACCCAGTTCTCCTATCTTCATGCATGCCTGCCTTTGATGAAGGATCTCAGAAGGAACCACTGTAATTTCCTAGCTGATAGTAAAATAAAAATTCAAAAATTTCAAGAGTTTCGAGGTTTTGCTGTTGTTAACAATCAACTTGCCGCAGATGCTGTACGTGATGGGTTGATGCCACAGTAAAGCTTATATAATAGCTATTGTTGCCAAGTTCTTCTTCCAACCCCTTCCTGTCCTTGGTCGCCTGCTAGTGCTTGTCTGACAGCGGAGTGAGTCTGTTCACAGAGCTCAAACAACAACAACAAAAATATTTACCCTTTTTTTCTTTTTCAGTGTTTCTTTGTTCTTTCTACTGATTTGCCTCCTTTAATTATGAAGTAGACCAGGACTGTAGTTTCACAATAATTCGGGATTGATGTAAGCATGCTGTGTAAAGTGATGGTGTCATGCCCAGCTCTTTCTTGCTTGTGCTCCTGCTGGAAATCACACCACCTGTGATGGAAGCCAGATCTTCTTGCAGACCTGCAGGAAAATCATCTCCCCACTCTACTCCCTAATTTTCTTCAGCTTAGTTTTGATGTGATTTCCTGTTATGGCTTACCACGTAGCTGCACAAATACTAGAAGGATGGGACAGGACCTCCTTTAGTCAGTAACTTCCACTTTTTTTTTTTTTCTGAGAGAGAATGTGGAAGGGCTACTTCAGCTATGCTCATGTAAAACTGAACTTGTTTTGCTGACACTGAATCATTTACTCTCTACTTCCACTGAAGGTAAATGAAAGCAGGATTCAGCCCAATGGAAAGAAAATATGGAGGAAGAAAAGGGAGTAAAGTACGGGAAAACCAGAATGTGGTCCTGTTCAGAAGTCTTTTCTTCTTTCAAAGAAATGGAGATTGGCTTGAATAAGGAAAATATAATCTCTAAAAAAAGTCCTGCTTGTTATCTTAGTTGCTTTTTTCCAGATTGAAGATGCGCTTTGGGATGGCACATCAAGGGGCAAATACACCATCGTGAGCTGAATATCCCATTTAGAAAACGCATCTTTCTGACTTTGTTTTCTTTCTTCTACCCGCAGCTCCCAGCCAGAGTGCAGGGATTGGCATGCTGCCAACATCCGCCTCATCATAAACATACGAGGCAACAGAAAGAAACTGAGTAAGTATTTCCTAAGTTAAGTGTGAAAATCCCATCCCTCGCTGGGTCCTTTCAGCTGAATTTTGCTCTATAATTACTGAGTGTCTGAAATAAAGGCCGTGTTTGTCAGCAGTTTTTTCCAGTGGCTTACCAGAGTTGCACTTGGTAGCCTCTTCTACAGAGTTACTCATACATCAGTGGGTGGTTTGGCTACGCTTGGTTTCAAAGCACTCAAGCTGATTTCATTGCTATAAAAAGTTATCTAAACTAAAAAGGAAAATATTTGTAACTTGTCCATCCCTGCTTCTTGAAGAGACAGTTATAAGCATCCTTTTAAAAATTCTAATACCTCTCTGACGTGTCTTTAAAAAATAATAATACTAAAAAAATCTTATCAAGTCATTCAAGATATTTTTTTTACTTTTATTGTACATTATTCATCTGTTCATAAGGTGCAAGAGTAGCCCAACCTTGCACACATGAGGCTAATGTATCCCTTCAGTTGTGAAGGTCTTGCCTGTGCTTTGCACATGGGGTAGGATTTCAAGCAGTGATTATACTGTTCCCCCTCCTCCAGGCTTTCCAATAAAATTCCCCGTTCTAATGCTCTCAGTAAAAAATACATTATATATCACTAGTTCTAAATGTTTTGTGTATACTGGTATTAAACAAGCCTGGCTGTCTTCCTTCTTCCTTGCTGCCAAGGATGGAACAGTACAATTAAATACTGTTTTATTTCCATCCGGTTAGTAGATACTGGAAGAACTTTGTCTGAATGTCATGTCTTTGTTGCACTGGGCCATTGTTGAGCCCTACATGTAGTCCCACCCTACAATGATGTTTTTAAGTCCTTTTCCTCCAGGACAGATACTTCCATTCTTCAGATCATAAGAGTTAAAATAAATGGAGTTGTACCACTCCCACAGGAGGATCTCTCACTGGATCCCCATCTTTTCCAGTCTTCAAAGCTCCTTAAGGCCTTTCTTCCCCATTGCACTACCTCATATCACCTTGCTTTTCTAATATCCTGCTTTCTTCTCCACTGCTGCCGGTATGTTGCTGCCTAAGCACTGCACAGGTTCTCTGAGCTCATCCAGGGTGCCCAGACCGTGGTCAATCTACGCAGCCCAGCCCACTGTCCCAACTGAAGCAGGTCTCAAAGCCCTGTGCAAGTTTGTTCTTTCCCTTCACCGAATTTTTTTTTTTCCTCTGTGTCCATCTCTTGATCAGGCATGGTCAAGAGCTGTACCATCTTGAGAGGTACAGCTCCTTCTTGAACATTAATTATTGCTGTGTAGAAACTACTATACACAAACCATAGATGCTACTGATAGAAACAGATGGCTGACTTTAGTCAGGAGCAAAAAAGAGAATACAATCTTAAGACAGCATTTTATATTCGAGCTCTGGCTGAAAATGATGAAGTCTTTCAAAATGCATTCTAATTCTTTACTAAAAAAGACTGCTTCTCCCCTTCACCACCATCATCTTGTTCTATCACCTGAAATATTGTACGTGTTCAGAAATTGTATCTCTATTCCATTCAGCACCAGAAGAAAATTACATGAATGAGAGCTATGGGGCAGCACTGAGGTGTGCCAGCTTGACAAAACGATCGGTGTCAGAAATTAAGAAGCAGACTGTTCTGCTGTTTTGGTTTTGGGGTTTTCTGCGTGTGTTTTTTGTTTGGTTTTCAATTTACATGATTTTCCTTCCATCACTTTGATACCTGTCTATACAATTTCTGAAAGATCTTTATGCTCCAGCTTACAGTAGAAAATGACTCAAAAACACCCTTACCATTGCAACAGAGAAAATCTCATTTTTTATTTATCCGAGGGAAAAATGAAGAACATTAATTACTACTTTAAAGCACAATGATCTTCTGAGTCTGAAAGTTGTTTGCTAGTGTAC
Source organism: Buceros rhinoceros silvestris (assembly GCF_000710305.1). NCBI lineage: Eukaryota > Metazoa > Chordata > Aves > Bucerotiformes > Bucerotidae > Buceros > Buceros rhinoceros. Next base: position 21,527 of record NW_010420445.1, on the reverse strand, counting down.
AGAGAGTTGTTGTTGTTGACCACAGCAATAAAAAGGAAAGCTCAGCTGGTTTCTTACTAATGTGGTGCTGTGCTATTTGCCTTTCAAGATTCTTCAATGAAACACTTTTCAAATATCAGCTCATCAAACCTTTGGACATCCAGCTGGGTAGGTAGTTTCTGAAGTGTGGTCATATCTGGTGTATTTGCACCCCGCGCATAGTGAAATGCACTCTAGAGCTTGGGATGTTATTTGATGTAACAAGGTGAATTTAAGGAAGCTAATGAAATTATCGGAATTGGGCTAATGTAACAGCTAAAAATCAATTCCTCTGAACAGTGTTGGGGGAATTGCACCACAAAGAGGACCTTGTTTTTTACGGATTTTCTTCATTCATCTCCGCAGGACGGTAATGCTTTTTCTCACTGTGCTTGGGAGTCTTTGTTCCCTTTGATCACCATCTCACAGTCTTGCAGTTTCACTTCTCGCTCCGGCTGTTCCCTCAGAGTTCCTCCCAACTTCCTCTTGGTTGTGAGACCACACAAGGTTTAGCTCTTGTCATATTTTAATGGATTTATCCATTTTTAATGTTCTTTAGTGTTTCTTTGATTAAAGTTGACTGAAAAAGGGAGAAATTAAGAATTGGGAAATATTTACATATTTGGACTCCAGTGGTTTTAATTTCACACACTTTCAGCATTTAATAGTTTTGAAATAGCTACAGGTTGAAACCAGCATTTCAATTTTTAAAAAAATGCACATAGCCTTGGCTATAGCTCGTACTTGTTTCAGTTGTTAAAAGATGGCCAAGTAGAATTCAAGAAAACTGCAAACCCCAAATGTTTTTAATTCAAGAAGTTTCCAAACAAGTATAGGAAAATCAAGGTGTACTAGAAACTTTGCATTCCCTGAGTAAGCTAGCAGGGTTCTAAGAGGTGGGATAGCTATCCTCCATCCAGATTCAAATAGGAAATTTAACCTTGCACTGCATTGTGCTGTGCCTCATTCAGCCTTAGGGTTAGAGCCTTCGATTTCAGACTAAGAAGGAGAATGTGATAATAACATAACATTAAATGCTGGACAAATAAGCTGGTAGAAATCAGAGTTTGATATCGCAAAGGTGCTTGTTTAAATCAAAATATATCACACTAGAACTACACTGACACAGGACAGAGATGGCAACAGTGGTCTGCAAACACTATTTTGCCAGTGTGCAAAGCTGATGATCATTATGTGTTTTAAGTAGCCTATAGGATTTAGCAAAGCAGGTGACCTGCTGTGGTGCATGTCACTTGTGGCATACAAGTCACCTCAGTGTAGCCTGTGGCTGGGAGATGCAGTTTCTGCTGCCCCAGCTGTGCTGGGGAGGGCAGAGCTGAGACTGGCAGAGAAAACCCCATAGTACAGTCCCAGGAGGATGCTTAGCAGCTGAACCCAGGCAGAATCTAATTGCCCATGAAAAACAGATGAGCACATCTGGAGGTGAGATGCTTTCTCCTTGAGGCTTATAGCTGGCTTTACCAAACTGTGACTTGAGGCATTTCAAAGGGGACTTGTAGTTCAGCAAAAGTCAGGATGCTGCTCGTGGCACTTACCATTGCATGAAAAAGAAGGTTGGGAATCTCAGAAAAAAGAATCCTACAGAAGTTCAGAGAAAGACAGAACCTGAAAGTCAGTCCAAGACAAATCTATTGTCCTAATTACTTTTATATTCCAAGACTTCACAATTCTTAAGAGTGTTCGTTTGCCTGTTTCATTGCAACCCATCATGGTGAGATGAGGTTTGTGCTGCTGTCACCACCAGAGAAAGGAGTTGTGGTGCAAAAAGATATTCCATGCAGATGGCCAATGAACAGACCTGTGGCAGAGCAGATAATTTACCATAGCTTTCTGCGACACTCACCCACCATGCTCAGTCTCCTTCAGCTTTCCAGTTTCTAACATGCTTTTTAAAAAATTACTTTTCTGTGTGAGCATGGAAGACTGGTTCATCACCCTCAAGAGCTGCAAGGTCAGACATTTCTTGAAAAGTTGATGGCAGGGTAGTTTTCATGAACTATATAACATATGGTTGGGAATACAGTTTGGGCCATTATAAACATAATGAGAAAGGACAGTTCATGTAGTTTAGGTGGCTTGTGGGTGCAGCACAAAGGCTATTGAGATTTGTTGAATTTCAAAGATTTTGTGGTTTTGTTTCTTGTGTTTTGCTGTCAGAGTGCTGTCACAGATGGGGAGGTTATTACAGACTGCTGCAGGATGGATAGCTAGATTAGTCTGGTGGCCAAGGGAACCAGAAAAAGGAATTATTCATGATCTCACCTTACTATTCCTTCTGACATCTGGGAAATGAGTTTCTAGCAAAAATATAGAGAGTTGTTACCTTCTCTATCTCTCTTTCTCAATTTCCCTGCTGTACGTATATATGCTCTTCCTAAGTTAGGTTTTTGAGCTCTGGTCGCTTTTCTTTTTTTTTTTTTTGGACACAAACTATCTTTGTGGTTCTCAGGAAGAACAGTTGGTAATGTATTTCCATGCTGAAGGTACTGATACAGTTTTCACAGCAGTTACTGGAAGAGAGGAGAGACAGCATCTTATGTGTACCAAGTTCCCTTGAAATTCTGTTGTCAGAACTGGGCTTAGGAGCAGCATGAAACACAGGCATGTCATTCCCTAATGTGCTTAGAAAGGGTGTCTCATCCATTTATTTGCCAGCAAAGGCACGCCATGCCAGATCCGAGCAAACTGCGACTGCAGACTGGGAGAAAACCGCATTGGATTCTTCACTGTTGCAGACAATAAGGTCCATTCTGATTCC